>NC_056558.1:24141161-24143128 GCF_013358625.1 Macadamia integrifolia
TTTTTTTTTTTTGGGTGAGTAAGTATTCATTACCAAGGAAGAAGCAGGCTAGTACTCTTCTCTAGATGTTGGAGGAGAAAGGATAGGCAAAGAAAAAGTGCTTGGTATCTTCAGTTCCGTTCCAACAAAGGCAGCAAGCAGGGGAAACAGGGATGTGTCAGTGAATGAGGAAGGATTGATAGGAAGCCAATTGGAGAGGGCTCGCCATACAGTGAAGCTGTGGCAAGGGATATAGAACCTAAACTAGATGATTTTGTGCCAAGGAGAGGTGGTACCAGGGGTTCTCACGAGATGCTAGGCAAAGGAGGAGGAGATTTCCAGAGGTGGAAGGGGTCTAGATGATTTGGTCCTCCCTAGGCGAGGAGGCACGGGGGGAGGGAGTACCAAATAGAAGACATGGAGCTGCGGCTAGGCGGAGGGGGTCATGCACCATTTGCAATGATGGAAGAGACATGAGTATCTTTAGCAAGACTCGAGTAGCCAAATCTATACCCCATTTTAGAGAGGAGAACAAAACTAGGTTGCCAATTGTCAAGCCAGAGGGAGGTTGAGAAGCTGCGAAGGTGCATTCAAGTCCAAAAAATCATGGGGGAAGAACGAACTCATGATGGTCAACAACTAGCACTGCATTGATGTCTTGCATTACTTGATCCACAATTTTCTCATTTTCCGTTGTCATCACCTGCTCCACAATAAGACGGTCTTCCACTTGTGTTGATGCATTTGGTTCTTGTGGTTGTACTGGAGGTATCACTTTCTTTGACTCAACCAATCCATGAATATTAAATTGGTTCGTCTTGTGGTTGTACTAGAGGTATCACTTTCTTTGACTCAATCAATCCATAAAGATTAAATTTTTTTACACATGTGGTAAGCCTGGAGGGTGCACACATTGTTGTCACAATCAAGGATGCCTTCCCGTTGTTCCAACCAGCCTCAACTCAATTTAATGATGTGTTGAGGAGAGTCAAACACTTCACAGAAAGCACCATCATAATAATGAAAAACAAAAAATTCAATGAATATATCATTCTCTGATTCAAAAATAATTTGGTTGGTCTTTGACAACATATCCACCATAGATCTGGAGATGAAATTGTCATTTAGTCACTCATCAATCAACAAAGTAGTAGGCTTTCCATTAGGCAACCGCACTCGAAATTTGAACACAAAGGAATACATGACCAATCGTGTGTCGGAATTTCTATGGGCCTCACAAAAATAAGACACCAACTCCAATAATCAAGTGGGTGGCAGAACTGTAAATATGGAGGGCCAATTTTTTTTTCAAGGATGGCAAAATTGTAAATAAGTAGAAGTCCTTAAGTGAGTGGCAGGGATGAAATATTGAAAGTGCAAGTGACAACTCACGAGAAAGGTATGGGTAAAGGGTAATCTTGGAAAAAAAAACTTAAGAGGATATCTTAGAGATTGGAACAAGGGAGGGGAGTAATTCTAGCAAATCATAAAAAAATTGAGAGAAGAAAGAAATAAAAGAGATCGTGGGGTAGGTGGGTACCAGAATACCGATAGAAAAGGAAAGAGAGAAGTACCATAAACCGACAACAAGAGGCGCCTTAGAAACGAAACCAAGAGGCTACGGGGTGGTTCTTCTGTCAATGGGAGATCAAGCGAGATTCCAGGAAAGGAGAATTCACAGGAAAGCTAGGGTGAGATTCCAAAAACCCCGATGGCAAATGAAGTGGTGATGGATGGCGTCTTGCATCGAGAATTTCGAATCAAGTATGGGTTCTATCTCTTTCTATGCCATCTTCTTTGCTTCTTCTCTAAACTTCTGCTCTTCCTTCCTCTTTTTTTATTTTTTATTTTTCTTGCTGTCATAACCCTACAGGGAAGGGGTTCGACTGAAACAAAAAAAGGGCAGTGGAAAAAAAAAAGAGGTGGAGGGGTTTGGATGGTTCGACTTCTCCTATTCTGAACAGAGTTTTTTTTTTTTTTTTTTTTTT
>NC_056558.1:24143149-24163621 GCF_013358625.1 Macadamia integrifolia
CTAAGAAGAAGAGAGGGCTCCAGACGAGGGTCACAAGGGTGGAATTGGGGTTTAGTTGGGAACGATGGGTAACAAAGATTTTTTTTTTTCTTTTTACTTTTTTAATGGTTGTTCTCTGTCACGGTAGAAACCAGAACAGAGAATGGGAAGGGGAGAATACAGGGAAAGAGAACCAAGGAGATGAATCCTTCAGCTCTAATACACCACCTGATGGAGGGCCTGTAGAGAAAGGGAAGAAATCCTTCAGTGAACTAACAGTTGCAGGGGAGAAGAGAAGAATCACACAAATGGGGGAGGAAGAAGGTCACATGACCAATTAAAACTGACAAGGTTTCAACCAAATATTCAATTCAATTCAACACTACCGTACCCATCGGTTACATGCCTTTATATAATAAACTGAAATTAAAACTTACCTAGTAAAAATCTAAGACTGAAATAGCAACTTCTAATTTGCTTCTTAAGTTCTGACAAATGAAATTAAAAACTGAATAAAACTTAAATTGGTAACTCCCTAATTGACTAACAACTACCCAAAATAAAAAATTACATATATTCCCAAATAAAATAACTCAAAATTTCCTACATAAAGTAAATCCTAAGATATTCTATTGATCCAAAAAATAAAATCAAATCCGGTTCGTCTCGGCAGCAATTGCTTGAAGGGTCAACCCAATTCAGCTTCAATTCTGATCAGGCAGATTCAACAGCTGAACCCTCCGAATTGACAATTTCACAAGTGCAACACAGTTTTATTTTTATTTTTATTTTTATTTTTATTTTTTTTTCTTTTTCTTTTTTTTTTTCTTACCTAAGTTTATCAAAACTTGGTCAGTAGGTTGATAAAACCAATCTATACAGCCTGTATAACCAGTAGGCCATACTGAGTCTCTTGGTACACCATGTAATTCTGTGTTCAACCCATGTACTCTAGCAGTTGCACCAAAAGGCCTTGATTCGTTACAAAATTTCCTTTTAGCCAATGATCCAACCAAAGGATAATTGGAACTATGGTACCAAACTTCTTAATAGCAATATCTATCCTTTTAGGAACGGATTTTCTAGAATTTGACTCCATACCACCGAAGAATTTAGTCATAAACTCGAAAGATAACTAGGTTGATGCTGAACCAATTCTTCCATTCCAAAAGCCCAGAGGAAGAGGATCTGCAAGGCCATGCGGTGAAGCATCGATGATGACATCACCAACCTAAACATATAATACAACTACCTATGATGGGACAGACCCACTCTATCAAAAAGATAGGCGGGTCAACAGCGTGGCAGGCCTGCCGAGAGGAAGGGTCCACAATTTTCTCAAATGTTCTGCTCTCTGTAATTGGTTAGTCAATGGCTTAGGTACTGTCGTTGGTATTATCTAACTGCACATTCCCCTAACATTAAACTGGAGGCCTTTCTTGACGCTCAAATGTATGAAACTGACTTTAAGATTAGAGCAAATTATCTTAAGAAACAAGTAGCCTCCTAACAGAAATTAGTTTTTCCTCCATTTTTGTTTCGTTTTCTTGTTTCCTTCATAACTTCCACTACAAATAAAAATAGCAAAACGCAAAAAGCAGCCAACACTATCCTCTCTAACAAATTCATGGTCATAGTTGTAAAGGCGACGACTAGGCGTCCAGGCTAGGCGATAGTCGCCTTGTGTTTTGACACTTATTTATGCCAAATATCATTTAATCATTTACTTTTTTTATATTTGTTATTTCATTTACTTTTTTTATATTTGTTATTTCATTTACTTAAGATATTATTTATAAATAAGCAAATACCCCCTATTTGAATCCAATAAAAATAGTTTAAAAATCAAATACCAAAAGGATAAAAAGTCAACTCCTCAGTCCAAGAACAAAAACTAGATTTTGGTTATAGGGGCAATTTTCAACTTTTAAATGCTGGGGTTTTTCTCAGTTATGAAAATTTTATAAATTCTATCATGTTAAAACATTGTTAAAAACCAAAAGTCCTGTAAAATAATATTTTGTTTTGATATCCATAAAATTATTTTCATTCAGGCGTTTTTAACAATATTCGCGCACTTAAAAATAAGTTTGAAAAAAGCAAAACTTTATCATTGCAACTCATATTTAAGTAATCTTAGACTTGTTAGAAAGCTGGTTTTATGTTATAACTAATACAAAAAGTCTCATATAAAAATAAAATCATTTGACCAGTTAAACTTATTATAGAATAAGAGCATTTCTCTAAATGTTGATTTTTTATAACTTAATATGACTTAATGTTAACTTTTTAATTATTTGATGTGGCTAAATGTTGATTTTTAATAACTTGATGTGGATTAATCTTGATTTTTTATGATACAAGGTATATATAACTTACTAAATAATGTTAGAAAATAGGAAAAATAAAAAATAACACTTGTTCGCCTTAAGGCGGGCGCCTTCTCGTCTAAGCGCTTAGATAACCCTCCACCGCCTTGGTGCCGCGACAACTATGTTCATGGTAGTCAACAACCTATTTCTGCACATCTCCTAACATAACAGCTAGCTTTTTGTCCAATCATGGGGTATATATGGATCCAATCAACTTCCAGCCACTTTAGCAAAAGATGTTGTCATTAGAAAACATATATAATTTAAAAATTGTGAGCATTTCATACTAAACCCAAGCCTAATGTCCAAATAGGTAATCAAGTTCTCCAATCAAATCAACATAACATATTTTCCTTTCTCCACCCCCCCCCCGATAGAATACATTACTCTAAACATTTAAAACATGCTTTTGACTCATATATAAGACTGGACTAGTTCAAAGAATATATGTCATGTTAGAACATATGCGAGACCATGAGAAATTATTCACACTGGAAACACAACAAAACACATGATATTTACCAGCATAGTTCCATAACCATCAGCAACTTTGCATCCAGACATCAAAAAGGGTGCCTTCTGATCCTTGTGAACCTGGGAAAAAAAAACAGTATTATTGACCTCCCATATGGCAAGTATAAGTAACAATGAGCATCAGAAGAAAGTAACTATAGCTCACTATCTTGCTCTCCCCAGTCATGCTAGATTCATCAATGGCTAGAGAGTGACCAGCAATTAAAACTCCATCGGCTGGCACCTGAAAAGCATTAAATATAACTTGGATGTAACCAATGAAGTAAACTGCAATGCTTCTACAAAACAAACCATGAACTAGTTATCATCCAATGACCTGATCACCAATTTTTAGAGGTACAACATCACCAACAACAATATCGAATATTGAAACCTCTACTCTTCTACCACCTCTGATAACCTGCGGTAATGGTTGGATAAATGATATCAATCTCACAAGTAACAGATAAAAAAACACAAGCATCTTGATGAACAAGTAGCATCTTCTCACGTTGTACGAGAACACACCTCCATATGTATATTTCGTTTCTCTTCGTTCAAGTTTTGAAACTGAAGGGATTGTCTGTAATCACTGACAGCTGAAGACAGGAAAATAGAATGACGATTAGTATTTAGTAGCAAAAGACAATGATTTCTTTCTAGTGCCTGCCCAGAAAGGTGAGCTCTAGATTATATGCAATGGAAACAATCAAAGAGATGAAAAGTTGGGCAAGAAGCGGATGGCATCTGCAACAGGGACATAGAAGCATAAAAAATATTTTCTTGGCATTTTAGAATATGGAGGCTCCAGGGTGCTTGGAGTATGAATCAGAATTAACGTCCATTCAGGTAGCAGCAAGGTAAATTTCGCGAATATTTAGCAAAACCAAAATGAAAAACTAGCAAAATTTCGGTCAAAACATTTCAGTTGATGGTTTCTACGCCCTAATTGCCAAATTAGGTCCCAAAAATTCTAGTAAACCCTATTTTAGGACCTTTAAACATAGTAGAACTCTTAGATTATAAGAAACACACGCAAAATGGTAGTTTGAGTCATTTGACTTCAGATCCCCTAGTTTCGTACTATACGGTGTACACTACTATATAAATCTATAATATAGCCAATTCCACTTAACTTTGAATCTTGCACAAAATTCCAGAAATGAAGCAAATCATTGTTTTAACGTGTTTCACTACTACCCGACAATTTGTTCCACGCTGCTATGAGAATCATTTGGCCAAAATTTTAAAATAAATAAATAAAATTCCACAAACCAGAAACAAAAAAAAAAAAAAATAAAAAAAAAACAAACAAACAAACAAACAAACAAAAAAACAAAACAACAACAAAAACAACGGAATGGGTCAAAAATATACATTTAATATTAAAGCTTTCTGGGTCGAAATGATGCTGCAACCAAACATATCATCAGAATTTTGCAGAAATAGCAAAATTTCGACCGAAACCTTGCTATTTTACATACCGCATAGAGATCCATTTTGATATCTTGCGAAATCGAAATATATCGCAAAATTTTGTGACATTTTAGCAAAACCTTGAACATTGGACAGCAAGTATTTCATTAGAGAGGTGACCAGGGCCCCAGAAAACCAGTTTGAATGCCTTCAAGCTCTGCAAACTAATTAGCAGACGGACGTAAATAAAATTGTGGTCTTACGTCACTCTTACCAAGATCTAGCACCTTCATCAAGGTCTCGCCCCACAATGAGTTAAAGGCAGCCAGTCAAGTTCTACTGAATTTTAATATTTTAAGAATACTCAATCAACTAAGCATTCTAACAAATAATTGTGATATTCATTGAAAACATTGATATTTTAACCTAGTTGTCAAAGCGCCGCCTTGGCATCCAGGCGGTTTGCCTAGGGCCTAAGTGATTGTCACCTTATTGCACTACATGTCGCCTTAAATTTTGGCACCTATTTTATACCAAGTATCATTTAAGTAAATGTTTTTATTTAATTTACTTACGATATTATTCATAAATAAGCAAATGCCCACCTATTTGAATCCAATAAAAACAGTTTAAAAATCAAATTCCAAAAGGATAAAAATTCAACCCTAGTCCAAGAATTAAAACTGGATTTTTGGTTGCAAGGGCGATTTTCAACTTTCAAATGTTGGGGTTTTTCCCAATTCTGAAAATTTTATATATCTTATCATGATAAAAAGTTGCTAAAAGCCAAAAGCACGGTAAAATAACCTTTCGTTTTGATGTCCAGAAAATTATTTTCATCCAGGCAATTTTAATAGCATTCGCACACTTTAAAATAAGTTTGACCAGAACATAACTTCGTCATTACAACTCAGATTTAAGTAATCTGAGACCTGTTGAAAAGCTTGTTTTGTGGTACACCTAATACAAAAAGTCTCGTGTAGAAATAAAATCATGTGACTCTCAAACTTATTATAGAACAAGAGCATTTCTCTAAATGTTTATTTTTAAAGATTTGATATGGCTTAATGTTGATATTTTATGACTTTATGTGGCTTAATGTTGATTTTTTCATGAAACAAGGAATATGTAGCATAGTAAATAATGTTAGAAAAGAGAGAAAATAAAAAATAACAATTGTTCGCCTTGTTCACCTTAAGGCAGGCGACTTGAAGCCTAAGCGCTTAGGCAACCCTCCAACGCCTGCCTTAGCACCGTGTCAACCATGATTTTAGCCCGACAAACAAGTAAATGTTGTCCTTCAATGAAAACAATAAAATATTCAAGGCATTGTGTTTTGCGCTTTAAATGCTCTAGTCATGCACCATATGGATGGTATTATCATCTCTTTTTTTCCTTCAATTTCAGCATCCACACACAGTATTTGTTCTCAAATCCCAAATTTGAGTAACTATTTTCCGCAAACACTAGATATGGATATTTATTTAATCAATTAATTTCAAGTTATCAAATTTTCATTTTTCTGTTATGTCCTAATTCGGCATGTAATTTCAGCTCTTCTCTGTGCTTCATGTCCAAATAAGAGGGAGTCATATTTGTGAATCCTGAAATGCCAAGGATCAGGCTGAATTATCCTTTTAGTGAAAGAAATTGAATAGAACTTGAACTTCCTAGGGATTATTCTTGATGTATAACTGCATTGTTATTGGGCCTAGGTAGACCTTATTTTGGTTTTACGGATGGGTTTTATGGGCCTTTGGGCTACTTTCTTATTGAGTTATCTGTTGTACCATGACTTAATTAAAATTCTGTATTGTCATTAGTGGGGTCAATGGTTCTTTATGGGAATAATAGCTTACTCAGTGTTTTTCATGTTTCCTAGTAGTAGTAGTAGAGTTTTGTTGAGTGGTGAGCAAATAAGTGAAAGGGGCCCAGTTGTCTGGATGGAATAGGAGTCATAAAGTGACAAAGTGCATTTGGTCTTATAAACAGCACTTTGGAAAAAGAAATTTGTTAGCCTTTCAGCTGGGTCAAAGAGAAATACGTATACTGTTTGGGCATACTTAAAGCTTAGATTGAAGAAGGGATGTCAATCCCCAATGGGAATAGTAAGTACTACCTTAGACACGCAAAACATAGGTTGGACTGGCCATAATCAGCCCTTTCTCTCATCACATGCGGAAGGAAGCAAACCCTGTTTTTATGTACGACATTCCTGTAGTTTAGTTGCATCACCCTAAGCAAGACTTTCTAATCGAATGCAACAATCAACAAATCTACATGTACTCCAACACGAATTCAGTGATCTTTTGGAACGAATTTAAGTTTATGTGCTGTGAGTATGTGAAGCATGGACTGGAATAGATCCCTTTCATCCCAGATGATTCTATTCTCTTCTCCCTATTTCTCATCGGCGTCAGATCAAGTTCTCTTCTCAGATGTGACCCTTCTTATTTCTTCCTCTAATTCCTCATCTTCTTCCCCAGTTTTCTTATACATTATTTTGTTTGCTATTTGATTTATATAACGATTTCATAAATCTCACCATATACATACTAAATCTGAATCCACTGTTTCAAATCTGATTATACAGATTCAGTTGATAGCATAACTGATCAGTTAATCAAAAGTGATCTTCAGTTCTGTTACATTATTTCAATCTCGCTTATAGTTTGAAAATTAAGCAGATTGGATTTCATTTTTTTATTATTATTATCTGACTATCAATAATTTCATATCAATCAACAGATTATTTTAACCCTCTAAACTCGACTATATCCGAGAACGTTAGTTTGACAAATATTTAATTTCTTTGGTATTAGTAAATGTACCCACTCCATTCCTTGTTCCCTCCTTGCTTCCCATCAAGCCATCCCCTCTAAGTCTGAAATCCACTCCATTTCCTTTCTCATGAGGCCAACAGAGCTCCTGGTCCTGAAGGTTTCAGTATGGGTTTTTTTTTTCTACCATATGGGATTTCATCAACGTATGACTTTTTTTTTATTTTAGGTGAATAAAAAGTCATTAACCAAAGGAGAAGAAAATACATACAACCCCTAGAAAAGGGAGGGGAGGAGGAGTGAAAGAGAGCAAACAACAATCCTCAGGGGGAGACATGATTTCTTATCACAGAGCTTGGGAGCTCCCAGGAAGTAACAATGTGCCAATTTCTAGGGGAAGGGGAACAATTGGAAGAAACTTTTGAAATCTTTGCTTTGACATCAAAGAAGATTTAGTTCCAAATCTTTCCCAACGGCCGAGAGTTGGAAGACCATTTCTATGATTTCTCTATATCCAAATTTGATCATGGTTCAAGAATTTCGCAGGTTTTGACCGTATCACCAAGGGTTGAAACAATATGTCCTGTGACTTTTAAAAGTCACAGGTTTCGGACCATGTTTCGCTGTGACTTCGGACCATGTTTCGACGAAATATGGGAAATTTCGACCAAACTAATTGGTTCGACTTGAACCAAGTCCTATATAAAGTTAGTTTGAAAAGAAACTCAAGCCTTCTTTAGCAGAATTCGACCCTCTCTTCTTAGTTTTCTCTCCTAGGAGTGGGAAACTTGGGGAAGCAATGGAGATTTCCATTTTTTGCCCAACAAAGTTGAATCTAAGGGTGGTTCTTGCTTCATCTACATAAGAAAGACAGCTTGGACAAAAAAGGTAAGTCCCAACTTCCCAAAAAATCTTTTTTTTTATAGAATATACTTGTAAATAGAGTATAATTATGTAAATTTTTTTTGTTTACTTAGGAGGACCCAATCTACACATTCATGGTGGCCGATTTTATTTTGCATTTAATGCTTTTTTTCTGTTTTGAAAATGCATTTACCTATAACATATTTAAATCAACAACTCAACATAATGATTACCGAACCTTTGGTTCACCATACAAATATGACTTTATGTGTTTTTTATATGAAACTAATCATGTGAATGTGTTAGAAATGTCTAAAATAAAATGTACACAAAAAATCAGAAAAAAAAAAACACTGCTTGGGGGTCGAAACCTAAGTTTCCACCAAACCGGGAAAAATTCCCTGGTTTCCTCGAAATTTCCCAAGTCTCGATTGAAATTTCGGTCTCCCTAAGGGTCGAAACCCGATACCTTGAATCTTGAATTTGATTGATAGTTGCACAAAAGGCAAGCTTTCCCAAAGTCACAAATAGTCTTCCCTAGAAATGTCATATCCATCCAGATCCACTCCCTTTGAAGTGGAAGAATTCTTCGATTAACCGGCCAGAATTTGGAGAGAGCAGACTTCCATATAGAGGAGGTGACAGGGCAAGCATAAACGCGATGGTCAATGTCTTCAGGCTTTGAACCACAAAGATAGCACAAAGGGGAGACCTAGATCCTTCTTTGGATGAGGAAGGCTAGCGCGGGGAGACCTTTCATGAAGACTCTCCAAGTAGTGAAACTTTGCCTAAGGATATGGTGCTTGAACCAAATGAGCTTGTGCTAGGGAGAGCGCAACGCATGAGTTCTGATAAAGTCCCAAACAAACTTTGCACTAAATACGCCACTTAGGGCATGATTCCAAAGAATAGTACCAATCCTCCTGAGTCCCAAACTGGTGATGGCAGGCAAGGTATTCCAAATTTCAGCAATCTGATCTAAGGCTGGGGAAGGGGGAGCCCAAGAATCAAAGGAAATGATGTCGGCATGATGCAGGTTAATCACCAAAATAGGCTTGTTTTATTAGGAATAAGCATAGGGTTGGGTTCCATAAATGTTGCACCTTTGTTCCCATGTGTTTTGAGTGTAGTAGGCCACTTTTATGGGTCTAAAAGAGTGGCTCTAGGATAGTATACGGGATTACTAGTTTGTTTCCTTTTTCATTAGTTTCCTTTTTAGCTGGGATTGATTTGAGTCATATTTGTTTCCTTAGGAGTCAAGTTATTAGTTGAGTCAAGTCATTAGTAGTTAGTTTCCTTTTTCAACTAGTTTCTATTTCCAGTTAATTTTTAATTTCAGTTTTTAGTAACTATTGTATTAGGAGAATATTTGGTCTCCTTTTGAGGAACCTTCTATTTTGTAATTCCCTCCCCCATCAATATTATAAATAAAGAGGAGGAGGCTCCTAAAAATATATATATATATATATATATATATGATTTTTTATGAACAAATTAATGGCTACTGCTATTGTCTTCTCCATGAAGAGTTGTCTTGTGTTTAATCAAGGCTGATGGAATTGGTGTTTGATCCAATTGACTCTCTGCAGCGTGCAACCCGAGAGGTTCCTTCTATCTTCTGATCTCCTTATTATATTGTTTGCAACCATCTCAGATAACAGATCTGATCTTCTTTTAATTTCTAGTTACGAATTTCTCAGATTTCTCCTACCCGATCATTCACTGATCAGACCAACCAATCACCTGAGGGCTCTCCTATTCTGGTCTAGTGTTAGGCCTATTGAGAGGGCGGTTCGATCCTAATTTGGGGTCAATCAGACCTGGAATTTTATTGTTATAAAAATTCTCTCTATTCTGGCATATTCTGGTTTCTGCCCAGAACTTTGAATCGCTTTGTTCTAGATGTTGTTGATTGGTTGCTGGTCTTATGCTTCATTGTTTAGTCTTATTAATTGGTGATTTAATTCCTTAATTCCTTGGCTGATTATTCAGTTACAGAATTTCTAAACTGTTGAGACCGATGATTTTCTAATATTTTATTGGGTTGGTTCTAGTTGTTCTTCTGATAAAAAAAATCCTACAATTAAGACTTGGTCAGTTCACCTACCCTAGTCTACATTAAGTGGTATCAAAGCATGCCAGAGAATGACCCTATTACTGAGTTGGAGAACTCCATGGCTTCCATAATGGAGATGATGATACAACTGCATCAAGAAATGGTGCAAACGAATGAAGTATTCGCTAGATGCAGTGACGTGTTGGTGTCCCAGAATCGTTAATAGCACCTGTAACACCTTTAAGTGAAGTGAAGATACCTCTATTCAAACCAAACGAACTTGAAGTCAAGGTTCACATTAAAGAGATAGTTCTTGAAGATTCAAAGATAGACGGTCAATAGTTAGAATATTCCAATGAAAAATTCTACTTTGAAGAGAACATAGTCGACAAGATTGAGGCCGTGGAAGATGAGGTAGTGGGTGAAATCACTCCACAACCATAGTTGTCACAGCGCCAAGGCAAACCAAGGTGGTGGAGGGTTGCCTAAGTGCTTAGGCAAGAAGGCGTCCGTCTTAAGGCAAACAAGGCGACCAAGTATTATTTTTTATTTTCCCTATTTTCTAACTTTATTTAGTAAGCTATATATACTTTGTATCAAAAAAAATCAAGATTAAACAACATCAAGTCATTAAAAAAATCAACATTTAGCAATATTAAACCATAAAAAATTAACATTAAGTCACATTAAGTTATAAAAAATCAAAATTTAGAGAAATGATCTTGTTCTATAATAAATTTGACTAGTCAAATGTATTATTTTTAAATGAGACTTTTTACATTAGTTATAATATAAAATTAGCCTTCTAACAAATCTAAGATTACTTAAATCTGAGTTATAATGACAAAATTATGCTCCAGTCAAACTTATTTATAAGTTTGTGAATGCTCTTAAAATTGCCTGAATGAAAATAATTTTATGGATATCAAAACAAAAAATTATTTTACAGGACTTTTGGTTTTTAGCAATGTTTTAACATGATAGAATTTATAAAATTTTCATAATTGAGAAAAAACTCAACATTTAAAAGTTGAAAATCGCTCCTATAACCAAAATCCATTTTTTGTTCTTGGACTGGGAGGTTGACTTTTTATCCTTTTCGAATTTGATTTTTAAACTATTTTTATTGGATTCAAATAGGGGGTATTTGCTTATTTATGAATAATATCTTAAGTAAATCAAATATTTACTTAAACGATATTTGGCATAAATAAGTGTCAAAACACAAGGCGGCATGCAGTGCAACAAGGCGACTGTTGCCTAGGCCCCAAGCAAACCGCCTAGACGCATAGTCGTCGCCTAGGCGACACCTTGACAACTATGTCAACAACAGATCTTTGAGATTCATGATGAAAAGGAAGAGTTTGTTCCTCCAATCCTTGATGAGAAGGTTACCATTGTTGATGACTCTATGCATACGACATTCACAGTTGGTATTGATTCAGAGGTTGAGCATATAGAGTTTGTTATGCCATCACGGTTCTTTGAAGAGAAAGCTCCACGCCTTGAAGACTACATGTTGGGCTTTTGATCCCATGTGTTTTGAGTGTAATAGACCACTTTCATGGGCCTAAAAAAGAGGCTCTAGGATAGCATACGGGATTACTAGTTTGTTTCCTTTCTCATTAGTTTCCTTTTTAATTGGGGTTGATTTGAGTCATTTGTTTCCTTAGGAGTTAAGTTATTAGTTGAGTCAAGTCATTAGTAGTTAGTTTCCTTTTTCAATTAGTTTATATTTCCAGTTAATTTCTAATTTCAGTTTTTAGTAACTATTGTATTAGGAGAATATTCAGTTTCCTCTTCAGGAACCTTCTATTTTGTAATTCCCTCCCCCATCAACATTATAAATAAAGAGGAGGCACCTTAAAAACAAAAGAATGATTTTTATGAACAAATTAATGGTTGTTGCTATTGTCTTCTCCATGAAGAGTTGTCTTGTGTTTGATCAAGGCCGATAGAATTGGTGTTTAATCCAATTGACCCTTTGCGGTGAGAAGCCCGGGTGGTTCTTGCAAGTGGTTCTTCTTCTCAAGTTTTATTTTTCAAGCATCTAATACTGTTCAGAATACCAGGTACTTATGTTCTAATTTTCTGCCCAGAATTTCTGTAGCAGTATAATCAGTCCTTGCTGTTGATTCAGATCCAGCCATGGGTTTGACCTAAATTGCAGGTCAATAGTCCCTCTCTATCCCACTAAGGATCGATCCAATTTTTGGCTAATTCTGTTCAGCCATTAGTGAGTTATTACAAATCACCATATTTTTGTCTTTTAGTGATCTGCCATAACCAGAACTGTGATCGATTGGTTTGGATGAGTTCTTACTATTATCTTTAGTTTATGGTTCATTGTTTACTGTTGAGTTGAGCCTATTTGAACTACCAATCAGTCCCTGGTTTATTCCTATTTATCTGGTGCTGTTCGGCCCTAGATACTGTTAGGTTTTTGAGATCGATAGCAGCGGGTTGCTTGGTTTCTGTTGGTTTGATTTATTGGTTTATGTTGGTTGAAATCTGGTTGTTCTTAGATTAAAAGTTTGTGCAGTTTGAGACTTGGTTAGACCACTCTCCGAGTCTACATTATGGCAACCATAGCATGCTTGGGAGCCCAGAATTGTAGATACCTCAGGCACTAATAACCTGAGAGAGGATCCCTTTTAGGTGCCAAGGGTCCAACCAAAGATAATAGGAGGATCCTTCCCCAATACGAGGGGAAATGACTCTGGAGGCAATAGGTCTCACGGAAATAATCTTACGCCACACCCAAAAGACATCGGATGGAGGGCACACTGACCAATAAGTTTCAAGCCTAAGGAGATGCAAATACACCCATCAACCCAAATGCTTTTCTTCTTGCTAACCACCTTCCAGATTAACATGAGAGTTCCAACAAAATTGACATCCTTGATGCATCTCAAACATAAGCCACATTTTTTGGGGAGGAAAATAGCAGGCCAACTAAGAGGACGAAGGAATCTAGACGAATCACACCCTTTCCAAAGGAAAGAAGCAAACAAGGATTCCAACTTGGATATAGTTGCTATGGGCAATCCGTAGATTCCAGACCAATAGATGTAGGAAGCTTGGAGAACCGATCGGATGAGCTTAAGGCAGCCAACAAAGGATAGGAGCTTCCCTTTCCACAATTGGAGGTGCTTTCTGATGAGATCAAGCATAGGAGTGCAGTGATGGCTCGTGGGTCACGCAGGTATGAAAGGAAAGCCCAAATACTTAACCGAGAAAGAGCCCAGAGTAAAACCAATTTTATGAAGAAAATGTCTTGGCATCATCTGAAATTTTAGACAAGAAGATGAAAGATTTTCCAGGGTTGATGCAAAGACCAGACATCAAAGCAATGAAGTTCAAGTAGTGCATAATATTGTCTAAAGATGAATCATCAGCTCGGGAGAAGATCAACAAATCGTCAGCAAAAGCAAGATGAGTAAGCTTGATGGCCTTGCACTTAGATGGGAATGATGGAGTTCAGATCTGAGGTTTGATTGCAAGCTTCTAGAAAGGACCTCCATAGCAAAAAAGATGTAAGGGGACAACGGGCATCCCTGTCTAATGCCTGTAGAAGAGGGGAAATACCCTGCTAAGCTCCCATTGACCAGGACTAAGAATCTAGGAAGGCAATACAATGAAAAATCCAATTAGTAAAGAGAGGAGGAAAACCCATCTTGTCAAGAACTGAAACAATATAGTCCCATCTCAAGGAATCAAAGACCTTGTGAATGTCAATCTTAATAAGAGTTGCAGGGGAGTGGGACTTTCTGTCAAATCCTCTATCTATCTCACGAAAGATAAGAATATTATCCCCAATACTTCTTCCAGAATGAAGGCGGACTGGTTTCACTAACGAGGGAGTCGATGACATTCTTCAACCGATTGGCGAGGATTTTGGCAATGAACTTGTACAATAGGTTGCACAGAGATATCGACATGAAATCATTCACTGAGTCTGCACTCTCCCTCTTGGGGCTGAGGCAAAGGAAGGTATGGCTAATACTTTTGATGTGACTAGGGATGAAGAAGAAACTCTTAATAGCTTTGATTAAATCTTCTCTAATGATATCCCGAGCAAATGTGAAAATCCCATACTAAAACTATCAGGCCCTGGAGCTTTGCTGGCTTGATGGGAAAGGATAGCAATAGTAATCTCTACGACCAAGAGAATGGCCCATAGCATCTAAGAAACATTGTCAGGAACAAATATATTGATAAGACCCTCAGGGATGGGTAAGGCCAGAGCAACATCCGGATTGAACAAGGGCTTTAAGTGGTTGACAACACTTCTTTTACCTCATCACTTTGAAGACTTGGGAGCCATCAGGAGTAGTTAGCATGGGAATGGAGTTGAAGTTGTTTCCGGCCTTCAAGAAACGATGGAAATTAGAAGAGTTGGAATCCCCTAATCCAGCCAATTGATCCTAGCCTTTTAGCTTAAGAAGCTTTCTTAATGAGCCAACATATATAAAAGACTTGCAGATTCAGATTTCTCTTCCTCAACCAGGGAGGAGTTCAGGCGATCAGATTCAAGCTAAATCTGGATGGAGGACAAACGATTCCTACAATCAGCAACAAAAGACGAGATGTTCCCAAAGGAGTTAATATTCCAAAGCTTTAAAGCTTCTTTAACATTTCTGAGCTTCTTGGATAAGGCAATGAGGGGAGTTGAGAAAGCTTGGACAGGCTTGAGCTAGGCTTCCTTAACAACATTTGGGAAATCCAGGTGAGTGGCCCACATATTAAAGAATGTATAAGGCTTGGACCGAAAGATATATAGGGGTGGATTAAAATGGAGATGGGGCTATGGTCGGAAATTGATGGAGACTCAAAAGTTGCATGAGAGGAGGGGAAAACAAATAGTCAGGCTTCATTGACAAGCAACCTGTCAAAGTTTGCAAACAATATGGGAAGACCCCGTTCTTTTGTTATTCCACGAGAATTTGATACCAGACCAACGGAGGTCATCAACAGCAATGTCCTCAATGCAATCATTGAAAGAATTAACATTTACAGAGTTAAGGTGGCCCCCTTCTTGTTTTTCATGAGAGTATTGAACCACATTAAAGTCCCCACAAATACCCCAAGGCCGAGGGCCCACTTGACCTGCGAAGATGCGAAGGTCATTCCAGAGAATGTGTCCATCAATCATTTAATTGGAAAAACTGCAAGCGGTATCGGAAATGGCTAAGTGAAGGAGCTGGGAGGAGGAAGAGATGAGGGAAACATAGAGAATTTTTCGGGTATCAAAGCAAGCAAATTCTCCCACTAGGATGATGGGAATAGTTGGTAATGAAGGACCAGCCGGGGGCAATGGTAGAGGCAACATGGAAGAAGGATGGCTCCTTAATGTGAGTTTCCTACAAACAACAGAAGGTAGGCCGAAAATCTTTGATGAGCAAACGGACAGCAGCATGCTTATAAGGGGAGTTCCGAGCCCTAAGGTTCCAGACAAAAGCTTGAGACATGAAGCAGGCAAGGAGGAGAGCAACTCAAGCTTCGAAGGGGGGGAGCTGGCGGGGATAGTTGGAGGCCGAGATTTACTACAGCACTGGTGAGAGCGAGGGTTAGGGGAGGTAGAGGAAGCCAACTGGTTTGGGGGAAACATTGAAGAGGGAGCACTAGGTTGTCGGGTGGAGGATTTCTTCGAATTTGCAGTAGTAACGGGTAGAGAGGACAGGCCAGAGAGGGCCCGATGGGTCGGGTCAAGAGAACGATGGGTGTATGTGCCAATAATAGGTTGTGGAGGAGTCAAAGTCGGAGATCCAAGAAGGGCATTGGATGTGGGTCGGGCCGATATGGAGGAGTTAAGAGAGTTGGGCCAACGAGATTCGAGTCCACCCAATGGGCCTGGGAGGAAGGAATAAAGGTGACTAGGCTAGGGAGAAGGAGACGGGTCTTGCTGCCAAAAGAAGGAAGATTGGCTGAAGAGAACAAGGTTGGGCCTACCTCTGGTTCAACCAACAAGCCCAACAAATCTGCAGAAGAAGAGTCCAAAATCCGAGAGCCAAGAGTGGAGGAAGCAAAAGGGGTTTTATCCGAGTCGGAGGAGATAATTCCAGAAGGAGTAACTGCAGAGAGCAAGTTGTGGTGATCGTCATCGTCAGAGGACTCTTCGGCAGAGGTCGCTCCTTCAGAGGATGCATCAGAGGAAGAAGAAGACTCGCCATAGATAGACGATCCAAAGGACAATGAATCAGAGGAATTGCCAGCATAGGGGTCTTTTTGGGAACCGATAGGGGGCTCTGGCAGGGATGTGGACAGGAGAAAGTTGCAGCTCTATCTCTACCACATCTGGCTACAAGATCGAGAATCAATATTGTCCAATAGACAAAATCTCAACAAAGACCGCAAGGCACAAAGCAGTTGAGGCGGTGGAGGATTTGTGCTATTGTCGACGCCTAGCTCGGGCCCTACCTCTCGCCGAAGGAGGAAGGGGCAATCATCGGTGGCGGACATGAGTGCATGACCGATCGGTCTCTATGGAAGCTAGGAGCAATGGTGATGGCCAGACAATCGGCTCCTAGCTCTCCAACGGAGGGCTTTGGAAGGTAGGCTGCCGAATCATGGCCAAAGACTTTGCAGTAGAGACAATGAGGGGGCCACCAATCATAACAAATGGGTTATTGAAAACAGAGCTCCTCCCCGTCTTGAACAGTGATCGATGAAGGGAGAGCTTCTGAGGCAGGGACCTGCACACAAATCCGAGTGTAGGTAAGCCTATCTTTCCTGTCGGTCCTAGCATCAGAGCATATCAGGGTACCAAGCATCGAGTCGACAATGCTTAAGCCTTCGATGCACCAAAAATGCAAGGAAAGACCCAACAGAGAAACACAGAGAGGAATAGTAGAATAATCCACATGGTTCAGAATCAATTGCCAGTGCCAAGGGTGGAGGAAGATGGGCTTGCGACCCACCAGCTGCGGACCACCTTCCAGGCAACAAGCCTTATCCCTTCCTCAGAGAATTTGAACATGAAAAAGTCGTGACCAAGCAAGAAGATGTCCACAGTACCCACAGGTCTCCACTGCTTCATAAGAGAGAGCATAACCATGTGAAAGGGAGGTCTCTTTCCCCGAAAGTGACCAATGAGGGAGTTTTCCCATTTGGAAGCCTCAGTATCAAGAAGACCCACAGGGCATTTGACCAATAAAGACTCTCCCAGATTTAGGGGAGGGATGAAGTGGAGGGAAACACGGTCGACGGAAGGGGAGACGGTATGGTGATGATGAGTGTTCCAGGCGCTCTCCAATGGGGGGAGATGTGGGATGGAGGGGAAGGGCAAAGGGCATGGGGGGCGAAGGAGATGAAGGAGGAGGAGAGGATACAGAGGAGAGAGACCTCCCGGGGCAGCCATGGAAGCCAGAGCTCAAGGGAGGGTGGGAGATAGGGGAACCATGTTAAGAGAAATCCCAGATTCTTGGATGACTTTCATTGGAGTATATAAATCATAATTTGTTAATGCCTTGGAAATGTTAGATATATCATTTGTATCCTCCATGGTATTAACCGCACTTTCCTCTGTCTCATTCCCAAAAAAGAGTGTGCTTCTTCCATTTCCAACTTCCACCCCATAGCCATTTGCAACCTACTTTACAAATGTATAGCCAAAATCCTATAGCTAATAGGCTCAAATTGTTGGTGGATTCCCTTGTCAGTGACAACCAGTTTGCTTTCATCCCTTGTAAAAGATGTCCTTTACCCCAGCCTTTACAAACTAGTTCTTCCATTGTATCACCTCTTCCCACAGTTACGTTCTTGTCGATGGAAGCCTGGCTGGTATCTGCCAAGGCCACCCCCTCTCCCCTCACCTCTTCACCCTTGCCTTGAAGTTCTCTCCAGAACCATCGAATCTTCCACTAAACAGAACCTCAACTGCCGCTCCCCAAATGCAAGGCTCCCAACCTCTCCTAGCTTCCATTATACCCTACTGTTCTCACAAAGGCTCTTAGGAGTTAGGACCTCTATTTGGTCATATCCTTTTATCACCTCAGTAAGGGAGGATATGGAAACCATGAGTTGAGCCTTTGCTTCACTACCAGTTGCTAACAGATTTATGATGGCTGGATGCATCGAAGTAGGATTCCAGCAGAACATGCATGAGATTTCGGAAGAGTCTCTGTATAACCCTTCCGGTCATTAAGATGTTTAAAGTATGTATGGATCTATGTTCTTCCTTCTTTAGAAATTGGCTAAAGACCAGTAATGCAGAAGATTATATTGCTTAAATAACGAGAACGACACAGTAGCACAAACTTTGCAGTCAATCAAAGTTCCAAATAAAGACATATCTCTTATTTCCGAACAAAAACTTTACAAGGAAAAGTTTCCAGAAAATAAAAGATGCTTATAATTAAATGGTCAGAGGGGTACCTGTAACTATAATAACAAGAATAACAGCAAAGGCAATACTACCCCCATCATACCATCCTTGTTTGATACCCTATTAAAGGAAGAACAAAGTGAATGAGGCAATAAAATCAATATATACAACAAAAAATAAAGAAAAGAAAGTCATAAAGAACCCACAAGCAATACCATAAAAAAGACAAACTCAGCCTACTCTAGCAAGTGAATATATTTCCACTTTAGCACCCGGTAAAAACCAATAAGAAAAATAAATAGAAGATGAGGAAACAAAAAGGTCATGCGAATCAATGAAATTATATTCCCTGAACAAAGAAATTTTAATAATAAATTAGGGACAGAGGTCAGGCACGCCGCTAGCTTTCCTGGAGCTAGTGCCTCCAACCAATGGCAGCGCGGGATACGCATGGCTATGGGCGTCTTTTCCCTGGTGTGTGGGGGGGGAGGGGGGAGTGAGACAGTCTGCCCAGAGCACTAGCCTGAGGCTTACGTAGTGACCCAGGGAACTAGCTCTTCTCCTCAACCTGTTCAATTGGAGCTAGCTATAGGGCACTTTCTATATGCTTTATTTACTTAAAGGGCAGGCTTCCCCCTCAACAACTTTATACTACTTACCAACAGACTTTAGTACTTCTTACTCGTAAGCCGGTCCTTCTTCGGCCACTCCCTCAAACGATTATGAAAAAGTTGGAAGGCCTTCTCAAAGCCTGTGAATCGGAGCCATAGAGACTGTACCAACTCGCTTCAGACTCACTTTCCAGCTCAAATTTGAGAAAGTGTTCAACTTCAAAGCTCTAGGAACGGAGTCGGAGATCACTCCTCGGGCGGTGCTGACTTGCTTGCAATTTGCTAGACACCATCCCATGAATATAAATAAATAGATTTTATTTTGTCCAACTAAGCAAGTCACACTCTTGCATTACATTAGGCCCATATATAAATATTTATTTAATATATATAGCTCCATCACTAAGGCTGTATTTGTTTCGTCGTAAAATGTTTTACAAGATTTTGTTGAAAATCAATACCGAAGTGCTTCAGGATTAGAAGAAGAGAAAATATCATACTGACATGCAACACAAAAGGTAGGAAAACAACATCCATTTCAAATTTCAGTATATTGCTTTACCAAAATAGTAATAGAACCTTGATTAATGGTACTCTTGGTCCCATGGGCATGGTTCGAAATTCCAGTCGACATGTACCGAAATTGGCGAAATATCTGACTCATAAGAAACTGAATCAAAATGATGGGAGAAATACATCCATCGGTCATTTCGGCAAAACAACTCATTCATATTATAAAAATTCAACATTTTGAATGATTTCGACTCATTAATCCCATTTCGAAAGCTTTTACCCCTTTTCAACTCATTTGGCCTTGCATCCACCACCACTCACACACCGTCTGCATCTAAAAATGATGACAATGGTAGTGACACTGATGATAATGGGGGTGATCAGCCTGCAGCTGTTGGTGATATCTAGGAGGAAGCGGGAGAGGAAGAGGAACAGCATAACTGGAACGATGATCCCCTCCGATTCACAAGGGAGACTCAGATTGACCATGCCACACAAAATACCTATCACGGTACACATGCCCCTCGGAGATCCTACTCGAGAGGGCAGCACCATAAGTTCACACCAAAGGAGTAAGACAGCATGGATGTAGACTCTCCGATTACGAGCTTATCTGGCACTCTTGGAGCCTTCACTCTTGAGGAGGGCAATAGATATGGTGGTTATGGGCCATGGCATGCACCATCCTATGCCCAAGGTTACTCCAGCTTTGAATACGCTGGTAAGGCAGCATAATGGTGGCCCTTTGATGCAGATTCTTCACCAAACTTTCATTAGGAATAAGCCTAGGGTTGAGTTGTATATGTGTAGGGCCTTCAGTCCATGTGGTTTTAAGTGTAATGGGCCACTTTTATGGGTCTAAGCTGGGGGTATTAAAGTTCCATACGGGACTAACTGATTTCTTTCCTTTTAACTTGGATTCAATTTAAGTTTTCTTGTAAGTTTTTTTTTTTTTTTAAACTGATGAATGGATAATATATAAAACAAGGGAAAATGAGGGGTATACAAACCAGAGGAGCCGAATGAAACAGCCCTACGGGAC
>NC_056558.1:24164399-24172045 GCF_013358625.1 Macadamia integrifolia
CGAGTTGAACCGAAATGAAATTGAAATATTGAAATTTTAAGTAAAGGTTTTTTTCTTCGAGCTATCGTGAGATTTTTTTTGTCTTTCCTTATCAGCTGGGATTAGGCCTCCTACAGTCCCTGTTGAGGCCCTATCACCTGTTCTTATATTTGTTCACAGAATCTTAAGATTTTCTGCAATCGGTAGGCAGATACATACTTGGTTTTCCTCTTTACTTCTGATCTGCTTTGTGTTGCTGTTCTACCTTGGTTATTGGTTGTTCTTTGTTTAAGTATCCTGCAGTTTGGGATTAGGTCGGCATTGCCAATCCTAGTTCTACATTACACTTCATCCCCCACTAAGTATGAGAGTTAGTTACTCATCTTTTGTGCAGAGCCTCCTCTCATAGCCAGCCCCCCAACTATATATGCCTCATCTGCCCAGTAGTACAATGTATCCATCTATGCACCATCATCCTCACGGCCCAGTGATCTATACCCTACATTGGGTTATCTTGCAAATGTTGATGAATCCGTCTCTAGGGCTGCTGTAGTGGAATTGGCCCAATTGGGAGATTCTTCAAGGAAAGGATGACATGGCCGTCATATCTGATACAGTCAGAGAAACAGTTCCGTTGATCCCAAGGACAGCATCAATCTAGTTATTTTGATCTTCCTCAGAAATGTGGCATCAGGGTTTAAAATATCATATCGATTTGGACCATATCGACCAATACGCAGGGGAATCGGAAGGAATCAGTGCAATATGATAAAGATATGAGTCCTTGGTCATATCCCCTTCTACTACCATATTCTCTTGCGTTCCTAACCCCATTGAAGCTGTCCAAAGGTCTATTTTGGAATAGAGATCTCTGCCCTGCTATTTGTTGTGTTAGGGTAGTAGTTCGGCCCAATGGATCCCTCTACATGTCTTGCAGCAACTTGTTCTGGGGGTTTTTCTGAAGAAACATATACCCGCATATAACTTCCATTCTGGCCATCAGATATCCAAGAGATTTTGAGGTGTTCTTCTACTGTTAGTACCCTACCATCGACCAAGAGTTGAATCCCATCTACAGGTTAGTTTTCTTGACATTACATGACGTAGATCACAGGAACAAGGCCCCAAAACCAGCCCAGACCGGTTGTGGGAGGCAGCCTGGTACGGTGTGGCATGGTTTTTGGTTCTTGATTGGTTCACCAAAGGACAGATTGCGTGGAAAACTGAAGAAGATTCTTTCAATATTTGTGGGCCCGATTCTGACCATGACATGGAGTAATTTTTGGGGTTGATTGATGACTTGCGTCAGGAGGAATTAGAGAAGGAGTTTCCATATTTTTTGGATTCGGTTAATATTTTCGTGGGGATGATTTTTAGGGGATTATTTCCAAATCTTATAGGCCCTATGGCCAGCTGGATGAGATCAATTTGAAGACTAATTGGCAACTGCTAGATCCTTGCTTCACAAGGAATTGATTTGGTTATATTATTTACTTTCTTAGATTTGGTTCTTTCGTATTTTCTTGTAATAGGCAATAGGCTAGTTTCCAATTAAGAATGAGATTTTATTTTGATTTGATTTGTAATAGGAAGGTTCTAGTTCAATCAATTAGGTTGTAATTGATGATTGATCTATAAATAAAACACAAGGCTGATCTACAGCCCATGATTGGATGAAAAAAAAAAACAAGCTTTGTGCTGGAAAACTCCGAGATGCATGCAGTGAAAGACAGCATGGGTGAGATGCCCTAGGGAAGAGTGAGATACTCGACCAAACCTATTCCATATCCCCTTCTCCATTTTTTTTTTTTCCTGCGATCCTGAGTGGTTTCAGCCCTGTTCAAGTTCAGTTTGAAGCTTGATTACAAGGCCCAACAACTGCATTGCAAGATCTGAGAAGACAAGCAGAAAATCTGCGGCATCTCTTTTTTTTTTTTTCAGTCTATCAACTAGCAGCACCTATCATCATGTTCTGGAATTAATTACTAGTTATCTTGCTGGGAATTAATTCTACATAATTACATATTAGTAAGTTAACTAATTTCTGAACTTACTAATATTGATAATCTGCTACCCCAAACCAAAATCTTGACTCTAAGCACAAGAGATTAAGATAATGAAGCAGTTGATTGAACACATAACTAGGATAGTGCAACATATTGACTCTAGACCAACATATTATGCACCCTCCTAGGACTGATGTTACTACAAAGAAGGTGAAGCCAAAAGTTACTTCACCCGACAGACAGACCCATTCCTATTCCTTCACTGGTAGAGGAGCAGAACCTTAGATGTGCTTACATGCAATCATATGCTAAAGAATGGAGGAGAATCCATGAAGAAAGGCTCAAAGTTAACAGACATGAGCCTAAAACTTGGAAGAGATGAAGCACAAGTTGAAGAACAGGTGCTACCGGAACATATACAAATAAAAGCTCTCCCTTCGACAAAATTACCACCAAAAGGCATTTACCGCTGAAGAGAACTTGAAGCAAACGTCTATAAAATTCTCTTTGAAAATCAAAGTGTTGGAAGTCCAACACCAACAATGATAAGGCGAAGACCAAACTCAAATTTACACAACCAAAAGAAATTGAGAGAGCATCAGTCATAGAAAAAGAGCCTGACGGTGAAGATAAAGCTCAAGTGATTTTATTCACCCAACCAAAAATCACAAGTGATCACAATGAAATATGAAGATAAAAAACAGACAGTGATTAAAGCTTTAAAGTCAGAAGATCAACAGGTAAAAGATTCTACTGAAGAGATCCATGTTGAAGAGACCAAAGTAGACAAAACTGAAACAGTGGAAGAAGAGGCAGTGGTTAAGAATACTCTACAAGAAACATTCAACATTTATGATGTTCTTGATGAGGTAGAGTTCGTGCCTCAATTCTTCAATGAGAAGGCTCGCCAAGTTGACGACACTATGGATCTGACTCCACCGGTTGATACTAATACAGAGGTTGAGCACATAGTTGTCAATTCATCACCCTAGGCGGCCAAGGTGAGCAGTTGGTCACCATGCATCTGGAACATGGTTTAAGATCTCGCCGAGACCTTGCTAAAATCTCTCCTTTTTTTTTTTTTTTTTTTTTTGGGGGGGGGGGGGGTGGTGGGGGCGGATGAGATGACAGGCAATACACAAAATCAAGCATATCTCGGTCGAGATCTTGCCAAATAACTCAGTTTGAGTTGGTTTCACTTGAACCAGACCAAACCACATGATAAAAAGGCCAAATCTCAATCCCATCTGGTCGAGAAACAGCCCAAAACTCACCTCTCTTGATACACTTCACAGAAAAAACAAATTGCTTATGGGATTTTGGTGCTTTTGCTTGCCAAACTTCATTCCAACACTACATGCAATATAACTACATGTGTTATGTAATATGTACTGAATGTAGTTATGTGGCTTATCTTATGTCATTTCAATGTATGTGAATGTGACTCATCAGTCATCACTCGCCAGTCATCATGTTAAATGTTAAACAATTAAAGTGATTAGCCATGATGTCTTTTCATTTCTTATGATTATTTGAACTTTTTAAATTGATTATATGTGTTCTAACTTCTAAAAGTATTAGATGTTGTGTCATGAGTGGAATGTAGATTGTCGAATAAAGCACACTAGCCTAGGGTCCGAAGAGTCGGAGACTACTTACATAGGGTACAAAGTCAAAGTATCATTTTAGAAGGCCTAAAATATGGTAAATGGCACTGGCCACCGGGACCAACCACCAAGTCGACCGGGAAAAAAATTCAAGATTTCTTCGAGATCTCGCCAGATCTCTCTTTTTTGGCTTAGCGAGATTAGGGGAGAGATTGAGACCTTAAAACTTGGTTTGGACCCCCTCCAACGACTTGGGTCGCCAAAACGTCGTAACAACTATGGCTGAGCACAGAGTTTGTCACGCCACCAAATTTCTTTGAATAGAAAGCACCACGCCTAGATGACTTCATCCCAAACATCCATGAGTAACCAGAGTATTGTTAGGTGCTACATATGGATATTCATCATCACACAATTGATCCCTCATTTGTCCAAAATTCAGGGTAGAATTTCTTTTAAGCCGGGGAGAGTTCATGTAGATCAAATAAAGAAGAATAACATTCAGATTGGTTCCCATTTTTTGGGTTAAACTGAACCCAAATTTCAGCAAGGCCCAAACTTAAGTCCTCAATGGGTTATATCGTTAATGGGCCCATTTTATAAGCACAATAAGGAGGGACTTGAATCCTACACGAAAAAAATGATAGTTTTTATTTTCTGTTTTAAGTAGGATACTATTTAGATCCTAGACTGTCTATCCTTTTATTTAAGTTATTGTACAAGGCTCTCACTATATATGTGGACCTTTATCATTTACTTTTTATTTCCTGTTAGAATGCTACAAGCACCTATCATTGTAAGGCCTGTTGTGCTGCTTGGGCATATAGCAATGGTTTTGATATTGAAAAGAGTATTGGCTTTGCCTCTGTTTGCTGTAAGATGCAGTTGTGGGGTGAGACGCCCCACTGGTTAGCGAGAGACTGACCTAAGCCATAGGTGAGAGGCCTTGGTCATATCACCCCCTATATCCCTTCTTCCACCATATTCTCTTGCATTTCAAACCCTACTGAAAGCTGAGCCTGAAGTTGTCCAAAGGTCTGTTTTAGAATAGAGATCTCTCCCTGCTGCATATTGTGGTAGGGTTACTGTTGGTGGATTCAAGCCTGATAAATCCCTCTGCATGTCATGTGAGATCCTATTGTGGAGGTTTTTCTGCAAAAAACTTTATCCACATAAAATTTCCAATCTGGCCATCAATTCTCCAATGGATTTTGAGGTGTTCTACTGTTACTATCCTACCATCGACCAAGAGTTGAAACCCAACCACTGGTTTGTTAGCTGGATATCAGTAAGTTAGTAATTTAAGTACTCAGCTCATATTTCCTAATCTGTCTGATCATGCCATAATAATGCATTGAGAATGTCATTTAATTGTTGATTTTAGTCAAATCTACATGATTAATTTGACTACACAATGTGATTTCATACAATTACAGGGTTTCAAGAGATGTGCACGTATTTGAAGCTAAATGGACGGAGATGATTCAATCTAGAAGCCTGCACCATAACTTACTCCCGTGGACCGCTACACTAAGAGCATAAAAGGAATTACACCCTGAATAGGGTGTTGCGCAGAAGGAAGAAAGGAAGGAAAGAAAGGAAGAGCACGCCACTCTCCCCATAAAATCTCTCCCATGAAATCTCTTTGTCCAAAATAAAATAGGATTCTATATCTCTCTGTTTCCTAAAAAATCTCTCTCTTGGCTCTCCCACGGTTTCCTCTCTGAGTTTCACATTTGACTCATCGCTCCCTTCCTCCTTTTTCTCCCACAGTTCTCTCTCTCTTTGCCATCTATCCCCTATGCCACAACTCTACCTCATTCCACCGAATCTCCTCCCAATTTTCTCTCCCATATACACGCCTCATCACTCTCACGCCCCCATATCACTCATGCTTCTCTCTTTTCACATTCACAAGGTTCAAGCTTTGGTTCTCCTTCTTGGATCGCACTTGGTTCTGGACAAATTCTCCTAGATGACATTGCATAGAGATCATCACCATCGCACCAAGGTTCCATCACCACCATTGCATCCGCTACATTCCCTCACCTGTGTTCCGTGTCTTTATGGAAGATCGCCATTGTTGCTGCCTCCAGTCAATTAGCCCCATAAGTGGCCAAGTATCTTCAATCTTTAGGTGTAGATGAAGCATTGATTCTTTGTAATTAATTCCTGGTTCGGTACACTTGATCGCTTGATGTTAAGACTTTTATTTGTTGAGTGGAATTTTATTGTTAAATCTAGTTCAGGGAATTTGAATATGTGATTCATATCCTCCATTCAAGCAATGGTTTTTATAGTGATTTGGGTTGTACCCATTCAAGCAATGTTAAATCTTGATTGCTCAATTTTTTGTGTTCATTAGTTCGTAGTCTATTTTCAATTGCATTCCAGATAGTTATTTTCGAAATCACTTGACATCATCTTAAGTACCTTAGCCCTCCATTTCCCCATGCATTTGATCCCTTCTTACCACTGTTCTAGCAGTAATTTAGGGTTTATTTTGTTATGATAACGACTCGATCACTGTCCATTGGATTACTGGCTTACTGCCATAAATAGAGGGATTGTTCACCCATACTAGGGTGTTGTTTGACCTTAAGTTTCATGCCCATCTGCGTTTTGATTTGAAATTTAGAGCTCTTTCTTAATTCTTGCCTTACCCAGTACCCATTTACCTCAAGAGAAAAGCAAAAAACATTATTTAAATGCAGTCTTATAACAAAACAAAAGAAAAATAGCAGAATATCACTCCTCATTACAAAGGGTGGTCCCTTGTGGTGCATTAATATGCTTATATGAATTAAGTATGATCAGCCGCAATTTCTTCTATTAAAGGATCACTTAAACTAGAAAACTTTGCCAAGAAATCTAGTATGACTCCTGAGATTCTACAGTTGCTACACAAGTACAACACATGACAACATCGGCATATCAAGGTGCCAAGCATCGGTATCAGACAGCTCGTTTTAAGAGACATCACGAAGGCATATTTGATGCAAATCAAGTAGATGGATCTGACAGTGGTGGGAAAGAAAATAAGGAAGTGAAAGAGGGAGATCGAGTAGGGAAATGAGAGAGAGGCAACAACCTCCCTTCTTAAAATAACTAAATCAATTCCATTAAAAGAAAATTTGTGGGGGGAATGGAACAGCCTCACACATATTAAAAATAATCAGACATTTTCTAAAAAACAAATATATAAAAGAAGAGACAATCTAGGAAGCCCCAGCCACAGGCTTTGTTGTAAGTATCCTTGATTGACTCAAACTTCCTCAGAACAAGGATGGAAACTAAATTTGGAGTGTCGTTAAACAACTAAAAATAAAAAATAAAAAAAGTACACTTATTAAAAGGAAATAGGATAGGACATCATAGTTGTCACAGCGTCTAGGCGACCCAACGCATTGTGGAGGGAGCCTAGAAGCACGGCGACACCAACAAAGGGCTTGGATGCCTAGGTACCGCCTTGACAACCATGCTCAACATAACCCAGCCTCCATAAACAATTTAATAATATAATAATAAAAATAAAGAAAATAAAGCCTCAACTCAAGCCCATAATTGAGATGAGCCTTATCTAGGTAAACTACTTAATACCCCCTAATTATGTCTAACCATTTGGCCACACAAACAAGTTAGAAACTAATTAATGTAGAACTAGAATCGGCAAACCAACCTAGTCCCAAATCAGCAGGATACTATAACAGTAGATCAGATCTAGAACACCTTGAGTATGGAAGAAAAGAGGGAGATAACTAGAAGAGGACCTCTTGTGTTTCACACCGCTGAGAGTCAATTGGATCAAACACCAATTCCATCAGCCTTGATCAAACACAAGACAAATCTCCATGTAGAAGACAATAGCAACAACCATTAATTTTTTTATCAAAATCATCTAGGCCTTTAGGAGCCTCCTCTTCTTTATTTATAATGTTAATGGGGGAGGGAATTACAAAATAGAAGGTTCCTCAAAAAGGAAACCAAATATTCTCCTAATACAATAGCTACTAAAAACTGAAATTAGAAACTAACTGAAATTAGAAACTAGTTG
>NC_056558.1:24172065-24184489 GCF_013358625.1 Macadamia integrifolia
AATTACAGTTTCTTTCTCCCATCCAATGAAAAAGCATGCAACATCAAGAAACATGGCTTTCTCGATATCATCTTGCAAATCATCATAACTTATCTTTAATTTTCCATAGACATCACTATGAGGAATTTGTTTCAATATAAGATACATGCTTTTCCATACTTCTTTAACTTTTTTCATAGATAAATCAGTACCCAAAACCTCCAAGGCTAGAGGCAAGCCTCCTATAGTGTGCACTATATCAATTGAAAGTTGCATGTAATCAATGGGAGGATGGTCTGTTGAGAAAGCATACGAGCTAAAGAGCCGAAGGCTTTCTCCCTCATTCAATTCTCGCGGCTTCTATATATTTCTATTATATTCAGGAACTCCACTTAGAACGCTTTTATCTCTAGTTGTTATGATAATCCTACTTCTAAGACCAAACCAATTGAGATCACCAACCATGTATCTAACTGGATACGATTGCCCACATCATCAAGAATGAGAAGAGTATCAATTTTTCCAAGCATTTTTTCTATCAATCTGGATCCTTCCCTAGAGCTGCATATCGTTATATGCTTACGTGAGATACTGTAAATAAGTTTCTCTTGCAAACGAACTATACCATTAGATTGTGATGCTTGCTCTCTAACGTCTTCAAGAAAACAACTCTTGCTAAACATTTTAGAGATGCGATTGTATACAGCCGTTGCAATGGTTGTCTTCCCAATGCCACCAAGGCCACATATCCCTAGAAATTGAACATCAGTATTTGATAGTATAGATAATACCGATTCTACACGGGATTCTAATGCAATAGGATGTTTAACACGAATCAAGGGCACCCTACTCAATCGGATCCAAGCACTTTGAACAACTTTCTCGACTAACCCCGACTGATCATCTCTGCAATTAGTACATAAAAAAAGGGAAGACACAAATCACAACACAATATGAATGAGATAATGTTTCTTGAGGGAAGAAAGCTTGTTATCTAATGGTAGAAACTTGAACAGATAGAAAAAAGACTATAAGATACGACATGGAAAGCTTTTGAGGGGACTGAGACTTACCCATCTTCAAAAACCCATCCATTCTTATCTCCCACCGCTCGCAGAGCGTTCCTAATGTAGAACTAGGATTGACAAGTCAATCTAGTCCCAATGTTGCAGGATACTCTGTAAGAACTTGAGCAGATCAATAACACTTTGTGTAGTTGAGAGAAGAAGAAGATGAGTTAAGGAAGAGGACCTCTTGTGCTTCACGCCGCTGGAGTCAATTGGATCAAACACCAATTCCTTCAGCCTTGATCAAACACAAGACAACTCTTCATGTAGAAGACAATAGCAACAACCATTATTTTTTTATCAAAATCATCTAGGCCTTTAGGAGCCTCCTCTTCTTTATTTATAATGTTAATGGGGGAGGGAATTACAAAATAGAAGGTTCCTCAAAAAGGAAACCAAATATTCTCCTAATACAATAGCTACTAAAAACTGAAATTAGAAACTAACTGAAATTAGAAACTAGTTGAAAAAGAAAACTAACTACTAAGGACTTGACTCAATTAATAACTTGACTCATAAGGAAACAAATATAACTCAAATCAAACCCAACTAGAAAGGAAACTAATGAAAATGGAAACTAACTAGTAATCCCGTACTCAATCTTAGAGCCCCCCTTTTTAGACCCATAAAAGTGGTCTATTACACTCAAAACACATGGGATCAAAAGCCTAGCATGTATGGAACCCAACCCTACGTTTATTCCTAATAAAACAAGCCTATTTTGGTAATTAATCTGCATCACTAATCTAATTCTAATTTTAAAACTTACCCTATAGTTTGGGCTCATGGTGTTATAATGCTCCCTAATTATTCATTTGATCTTGCCCCTGCTTTGAATCAAAAGGACACAAAAAAACGGTAGATCATAGTTGTCAACACGTCGCCTAGGCAAAGATTAGGTGGCCTATTCGCAGTTTGGGCAAATGTCGCCTATTGCAAGGTGCAACAATTATGTATGCCAATTTGCCAAATATTGTTATTTCATTTACTTAAGATATTATTTACAAATAAGCAAATACCCCCCATTTGAATCCAATAAAAATAGTTTAAAAATCAAATTCTAAAAAGATAAAAAAGTCAACCCCACCCACCCACCCACCCACCCCCACCCCCCGGTCCAAAAACAAAAACTGAATTTTTGCTTGTACGAACGATTTTCAACTTCCAAATGCCGGGATTTTTCTTAATTCTGAAAATTCCATATCTTATCATGGTAAAACATTGCTTAAACCCAAAAATCCGGTAAAATAATCTTTTGTTTCGATATCCATAAAATTATTTTCATTTGCGCAATTTTAACAGCATCACCGCACTTTAAAATAAGTTTGACCGAAACATAACTGTCATTAAAACTCAGATTTAGCTAATCTTAGAGTAGTTGGAATCTGGATTTGTGCTCTACCTAATACAAAATGACTCATGTAAAAATAAAATCATTTGATCAGTCAAACTCATTATAGAATAAGAACATTTTTCTAAATGTTAATTTTTATGATTTAATGTTGAATTTTTATGATTTGATGTGGCTTGATGTTGATTTTTTTATGACTTGATGTGGCTTAATGTTGATTTTTTGATGATTTGATGTGGCTTAATGTTCATTTTTTATGATACAAGGTATATATAGCATACTAAATAATGTTAGAAAAGAGGGGAAAAGAACTCTTGGTTGTCTTAGGCACCTTGTTCGCCTTAAGGCGGGTGACTTGTCGCCTAAGCACTTAAGCAACCCTCCAGCGCCTTGGTTCACCTTGGCACCGTGACAACTATGTGACAGATACGCATAAGATACGTATGGAGACTCTTGTGATACAATCTAAACAAGTGTTTCAAACATACTATACAATAAATAAACAATAAATAAAGATACCTAACCAATGTTGGGTTATAATTGTCTTCACGGAATTTATGTGATTCAAATCTCCATTGGCGAGTGATAAATCAAACCCACTAATAAGTAATAAGGAGCAATTATTCACCGGAAAAAAAAAGAGGAATTAAGTAGGAATATTTAAAAACGAAAATCTATTTGTGTATTGGGATACTAGTTTAAAATAACTTTTAAGTCTTAAAGGTCCAAATAAAGCAAGAAACGTATGTAAAAGCATACTATTCAGTATTAAGTAACATAAATTAGGTATATACAGATTAATCATACTACACTCTACCAGTAACACATTAAATAACCTTAAGTAGTATGTAACTACTAATAATAAGTGTTAAGATGTATGCCACTATAGGGAATGTCCTATCATGGATAAGTCATAGATATAGTTTGGTGGTTTTATTTTTTTCTTTAATTCATTCCTAATTAGATTATATGTGGGTTTCCTAGTTAGTTTGAACTTCTATTATTTCTATTCTCGTTAGACAAGGAATAACTTTCCCTGTGTGACTGTAATAGGATTTAGCATATTAATATATTTGGGGGAGACTGTTGAGACCACTGACGGCTAGTTTCCTCAACAGCCACTTCTCCGTCATTTCCCTCAATCTCTTTCTCTATTCTCTCCTCTCTCTCCAGTTACTGGTTACAAATCTTGGGTTTATTACATGGTGTCAGAGCCATGACGATGATGGTGATGAAGGGGGTTCTCATGTTTCGAACATATTCATACATATAACTACTCTTCCGCTCCAAGGGAGACCCTAACTCCACTATTGTTACTACTAATATTCTCTATTTCTGACTGAGAAGGCTTGCAGAATTTTTCTCTGAAGTCAATTTGTACACCCTGTTCTTTGCTATGGTTTTTTCGTCAAGAGGTTGCAAGTTATTGTGAGGAATAAGACTACTACAATCTGTTGGGTACATGGTTTTTTGGTCATTTGGCTGCTTCCCTCTTGGCCCACGATTCTGTCGATACACGCTGTCATCTATTGTCAGTGCAAGCATCTCTGCAACTGCTATCGTCTGCAACTATTGTCATTGATGTTATTGTTGAGGTTTATGCTCTCTTTGATATTTGGGTTGAGTTCAAGGATTTGCTAGTATTGTTGATGTCAATTGTTGAGAGTGATTTGATGCTATCGATTCTGTTGTGACTGCATGTTCGAAGGAGAATGTGCCTCTGGATTGCAACTCGGGTGGTCCCACCAGAACAGTCCATAGCCTATTTCCCTTTGTTATTGGTTGAGGAGTTACTGCCCCATCCTTCCTTCTGGTATACCAAGAATCTGAGATACCCTTGCTTTTATCGACACTAGTTCTATTGTTGAACTAGTTCCATCATCCTTCTTTTGTCTCTCAATACTCTTCTTCTTCAGATACTGGTTGGTTGCTTAGGTTTCGTCACAACGGATTATTTGTGATTCTCATCCTTTGAGATGCTAATTACTGGAAATTATATGTCCGCATGTAATTCTACATGTGGGGGAGATTGGAGATTATCATTATTACCAACTCAAGTCATAAATTTGAAATCCGTATCTACTCAAGAAATCAGATCATTATTATCTACTCAAGTCATAAGTTGGAGATTCTTATATGTTCAAGATTATTCCAATGAAGATTATTATTATTATTATTATTATTATTATTAATGTGTTCATGTCCACAGCAACAATTTTATCTTTAGAAGATGATTAAATTCAGCAACAATGCAACCTATCTGGTTTACAACAACCTTATGTTGTTTGGTTCACAAGAAGCTGATGTTGCTACTTGGTTGAGTTGGTTCGCAATAATCTATATTGCCTAATTATCAGTGAAATTTTATTTTGAGACCACTATTTAGGCTCAGGAGCGTACCTTCTTTTGAGAAGAGCTTATGATGTAGCCGTTGAATACTGCTAATGTAGAACTAGAATCACAAGTGATCCTAATCCCAGGCAGGATCTGAAATTCTGGCTGAATAGAGAAGATGTACTCCAATAGGCTTGGTTCTAACTCTCAAACACTCTATCACAGCAAACAAATAAAAGGAAATTAAGAAAAGAAAGAGAATTCTATGAAGGGTTGAGAAGGGGGAATAAGAACTAGTGAATGGGCATCTCACCCTCAGGCTTAGGCATCTCACCCAACTGCATCCCACAGCACAACCGCACAAGCCATCTTTTATTTTAATAAATTCGTGTTCAATGTTGTAGCCTCTTACAAACTCATTTATATAACTCAAACACTAAAAAGGAAAGGCCTAACCCAATCCCTAACTAACTGGGAAACCTAAACTGATTAGAAAACTGAAATAACAAAGGAAATAGACTCAAAACAGCACTCTAACTAAACTTATGAATTAAATCTTGTTTTCCTACTTTCTACCCATATTTTAGGCCCATTAAAGTTGCCCATTACAAAGAAAACCCATGGGATCATCAAAGGCCCAACACATACATAACTCAACCCAAGGCTTATTTACAATAAAATAAACCCATTAAGTGACTTATCTGCATCAACTGCACTTTTATCTATCTTTGTTTGAGCAAATTACTATTTACTACCTACCATCATTGAGAAGGGCTTTTGATGTAGCTGTTGGATGATGCACTTTTATTTGTCTTCTTTATGGAGATGACTACTTAGTACTTACTACTTGCCTTCTTTGGGAAGATCCTTTGATGTTATTGTTGCTTCTATGATATTTTGAATTGTGATTGGTGTAATCAACCACCTATTTTGTTCGTTGCTGATGGTTCTCCTTGGTTTATTCGACACAACATTCCTTTTATCTACTGATGTTGATGATAGATTTGCCTGAGCTGATATTGTTGCTAGCTTATGATGATTGATTGGAGTTCTCTAAGTGCTCACTAGCATCTATACCTGCTATTCAAGACTGATGTTGCCTTTAATATCTATTTTTGTTGCTCCAAGCCGGAGCTCTTGATATGTATACTCCAGCTTGAGGGGGAGTGTCTAGTTGTATACCTAATGTAAGACTATCTACCAAGGTAAACATACCCAAATAGTTCACAAACTACAAACCATTCAAAAGAAATTAAGTTCAGATCTCAGCAGGATACGCAACTAATCAAATCTGAAAATATGGCTGAATAGAAGGAAATCTAATTACAAACCTAGGCTCAAAGAGCCCAAAAATTGGATCAAGTGGGGCCTCTGGTTGGTACAACAAAACCATAGAATATCAGCTTCAACAGTTTATAGGTTGAGGACATTCACCACAGTAGCAAAGTAGGGCAGAATTAGGGCACAAGAAGGCACTAATGGGCGATTTCTGGTTACAGCAACAATAGGCCTCAGATGACCTCAAAGTTCCTGTAGAGTCTCTCTCCTAGGGTCCGTAATAAAACCCTAAAATCCTGCCCTAAACAGATCTCAGGCCTGGGAGACATAGACCTTCAAAATTCCTTCTCAGAACCCCTGAAACTGAAAATCGATGGGCTGTTTGTCATGTCTTCTGATCAGCAATAATGGAGAGCTTCGATCTCATAGTATTCAATAGATAAAATGGGAGGGAAGAAGAAGAGGAGAAATAGAGGATAGAAGAATCAAAGGAGATAGATGTGGGCGGAGGAATGGCTTTCTTTGCCTTGAGCGTATCACCCACAGCTATCTCAGCTGTTGAAATATCCTTTCTCAGGAGAATTTGCAAGCAAGCAACAGCTTTGTTTATAATTAATGTATACGATTACAATTGAAGGAGGGGGCCATATAGAGCTTTGGCCAGCTTTTACAAGATAGAAGGTTTATCTTCTTACTTTGCACAAGAAAAAAATCCAAAAAGGAAACAAATAATTCCATCTTGTAACTGAAATAGATGCTTGCTGGCCAAGTATGACCAAATACAGCCTTGTTTGAAGGAATTGATGAACAAGCTGGAGACTTCTACAAGGCTGCTGACTAGGCCTCAAAGAAGACAAAATAAGGGATAAAACTGGAACCAGTAGGCTGGCTCGATGGGAGAGGCTGACTCGAATGGGCAGAACTGGGGCCAGGTCATCAAGAGTTATCTTGGCCAAAACTGAACTCCAACGCTGGTCCGATTGGCAAGCCGGCTGAGCAGAACAGACCTAGCACTCGATGAACCAATTGTCGATTCGATTGGTCCAACCTACGACAAAACCACAATCGGGGAATGCCCCTATAAAGGCTTAGTAATAGATATAGTTTGGTGATTTTATTGTGTTATTTAATTCTGTCATAATTGGAACATAGGTTGGTTTCCTAGTTAGTTTGAGTTTCTATTATTGCTATTCTTGTTGGACAAGGAATAACTTTCCTTGTATGATTGTAATTGGATTTATTATACAAATGTACTTGGGGGAGACTACTGAGAACACCGATTGCTAGTTTTCTCAGCAGTCCCTTCTCTCTCAATATAGGTTCTAGAGCACCTATTAACTAAATGCGATCTAGAACACCTATTAACTAATATGAAGGATTCTGTTTCTCATTCCACGTTGCAAGCTTCTTAAGAACCCCTTAGAAGAATGGAAAACCATAAATTGTAAGTTTATTTAACAAAAAACTCAATAACAATTAAAACGGAATAGAACGTCAAACCACAAAATTGGAACATCATGTAAGAGAGGCTATGAATCAAAATCCTTGAAAAAAATCAAACCCAAATCACTCAAGATGACCCAAATCTAGGTCAGTTTTCCAGTTTAGATGCAATATTATTAGACAAAACAAGCAAAAAAAAAAAATTAACATATTTCAATCAGCAGCTTTGATGAGCTTTCATGCAACTTTGTCTTGGTTAAGCACTGCACTGCTATGTTATTTTTGAATGTAGACGATACCCAGTTAGGTTTTGGCAAAAACTTAAAATCAGAAGTTGTTCTTTTAAAAACAGGGATTTTTGGGTTTTGGCAGCCTCTGTTGATTATATAGGTCTGTGTCAGTTCCGTACATAAAACTTTTATAAATACCAATTCAGTATCGTATTGTATAGTCATGGTCAAACTCAATACACATTGTCTGTATCGATCTGTCGCATATCAATACTTGACACTATGTTGCATTTTTATACTCTGAAGCTAATTATTGATATCCACCATTATTAACAACAAACTGATTAATTAAATAGCAAAATAAACAACCAGTCCGTTATCCTACAGTCAAGCTCACCTCTGTTTTTATTCCCAGTGCGAGAGATGCTGCTGCAGCTACCATCAAGATAATAAGCGTTAGGTCCTGCCACGCTTCCCAAAGGAACATCTACAGGACATTCAAGTGCAAAATCAGTGGTTCTAACAAGCACAGATATAATAATGAATATTATATTGGAAGATATATTAACGAAGAAGATATTGATGCTCCATATCAGAAAAGTAACCCAAAATTACCCAGAAACTCCGTCCTTTCTTGCGAGGATATGTGTTTGAGCCAAATGCATTCTTTCGACTTAGCAAGTCATCATCATCTCCATTAATTCCCTTTTCTAGATTAGTTTTCAACAAATCTGATAGACCTCTGATCTGAAGTAAAAGATAAAATAAACGCATCATGTAATGTAAAATGAAAGTAAAGAAAAAGCAGGAGTAAATTAAGTATATTTTGCGGTCGACTAACCCCTCCATATTGTTGTAGAACAGAAAAATTATGATCCCTGCTCATTGAATTAAGTTGTTCTTGTCCAATTGCATACACACCACTTGAAGGTGAAGGTAATGGAGGGCCTACCACTACATCAACAGACACATTAATCCCGTCAAAAAATAAGAAAAGAAAAATAAATTCATTAACAACATATTCAGAAAATAAATATATATACATATATATAAACTAAAAATATTCATGAATAAAGAACCCCCCCCCAAAAAAAAAAAAAAAAAAAAAAGAAAGAGCAAGCATCTTAAAGCATTAGGCAATAGACTTATCCAAAGTCCAAAATATAAAGGTATAAACCACTGAATTGTACAATGAAATTATGGGAGAGAGGATTGAAATGTAACTAAGACCAAAAAAAAATACTATTACCAACAACCAATTTGGTTTTACGCCTAGACAATCTACGACGGAAGCCATTTACTTGCTCAGTAGACTTATGAAAAAATATAGAGATTACAAAAAGGATCCCATATAGTCTTCATTGACCAAAAATAAGTTACGACATAGTACTTAAAGAGTTAATCTAGCAAGTACTGCAGAAGAGAAGTGTTTCAAGTAAATAAGTAACAAAGTTAAAGATATGTACTATGGCGTGCTGACTAATGTAAGAACTGTGGGTGGTCAAGGTAATGAATTCTCAATTACAATTGGGTTACATCAAGGATTAGTTGTAAGCCCTTATTGTTTACGCTTATCTTAAATGATTTAACCAAAGACATTCAAGATCAGGTTCCTTGGTGTATGTTTTTCGCTGATGATAGTGTTTGTGGATGAGACAAAAACAGGGATTAATGCCAAGTTGGAGTTACGGAGATGAGCATAACAAAGATAGAGTACATGGTGTGCCACTTTAGTTACACTAGAACATAGGATTAGGTGGTGCAATTGATGAGAGGGAGATTCAGCAAAGTGATTATTTTAGGCATCTAGGCTCAATCATAAATAAAGAACATGATACATAGGATGATGCTTCACAGAGAATTAAAATAGGATAGAAGAAGCGGAGAAGTGCATCCGAGGTGCTGTGCTATCAATGTTACTTTTAAAGAAAAAAAAAAGACTGAAATTTATAGGACAATAATACTACCAGCTATGATGTATGGTGCAGAATGTTGGGAAACTAAAAAGCATAATATAGATAAAACTCAATGTAACTGAGATGTGTTGATATGGATGTGTTGCAAAACTAGGAAGGGTAAAGTAAGGAATGATAAAATTAGAGCTGGTCTAGGTGTCGTTACGATACATGAAAATCTATGAGAGAGATGTTTGAAGTGGCATGGCCATGTTCAACATGGCCTTTAGATGATACAGTATGGAGGAGTGATTTGATTCAGATTGAAGGAGCTAAAAGAGCCAGAGGCAGATCTAAAACGACTCTAGGAGAATGGTTAGGAAAGAGATGCATAGCTTAGGCCTTATATCAAGTATGACCTCGAATAGAGCTGATTGGAGGGTAAAGATCTATGTAACCGACCCAAATTAGTTGGGCTAAGGCCGAGTAGTTGTTTTTCTGTTATTCTTACAATCCAATTCTAAGCAAACATTCTTGTGCTCATATTTTTACAAAATCAAATATACGAACAAAACAGCGCAATTCTATGCGAGTAAAGTAGTACCATTTACTCGTTCCCCAGCCTCTCTAAAAAGGAAAGCTGCCTGATACAAGAATATGTCAGATTAGAAATAAACAATAATAACCAAATACAAAGGAGAGAACTATTAATTTCCATAAAGAGCCTTACTCGTATGACTTGAGCATGTGCTCTAATTTTCCTCCTTATCTGCTCTTTCTCCTCTTCCTTTTTCAAGTCCAAAGTGTATCGAAATCGACGAGAAGCATTAAGCACAAGAGCCGCTTGCTGTAACAAACAAAACACTACTAATCAAGAAAACAAAGTTATCTAGTGCAAGTGTTTTAACCGGTAAAACATAATATTTTACCTCTTTTAGAAAATACAACAGAAGAAATTACATGTCATGTGAGATTAGCACAATGCACTAAGCCATAACAGAGTAAAAGAAAAACAGATTTACCATGATAAATAAACTAAAATGGAACTCAAGGTAACCAAAATAATGACCTCTAGCAACTTCAACTAGAAACGTAAAATAAATAAACTAGAACAAATTCCTCAAGCAGACCCCACAAATAAATTCTTAATGAGTTAGCTTGAGGAGATGCACCACCTTCAGTCCAGCATATCGATGTTCCTCTTCAGCCTGCAATCAGGATCTAATCCAAGATAATCCTTACTCACATAGTACAATTTCAGTACCCTCTACCCATCTAAACAATTCAGGTACCACACTACCACTTGGTGCCATATGGGAAATATTGGGGTTCCAGAACTGCCTTCCCCACTCCACACACCAATGTCAAGTAAATCAATTCAATCATTTTCATGCATTAATTCAGCTGTCAATAAGTCAGAATTCTCAGACCAAGTTATTCAACACCGAGTCAATTTGGAATTTTAGAAGAATTATTACCAATCCAGACTCAGTAAGCTGGTTCCCGAGCTGACTCAATGAGTTCTGAACTAGTGTTCCAGATTCTAATTTTTCTTTTATTTGTTTCAGCTTTCTTGTAAATGTCAGATTCTTTGACCCCATCACCATAAAATAAAAATAAAAATAAAAGTAAATACCACAACCGTAACAATTTCTCTCAAAGATTTGGTACTTAGACCACATTTTTCTTTTCCTTTACATCAGCTTCAATCCACAAATTTTCAAACAAACTGGCTTCACCTGTTCTTCATTGACATCTCCCCAAGAATGTTTGGAATGGAACTACTGCAACCACTCCTTACAACAAAATGTTTGAATATTATTATTTCCACCCAAGAGACACCAGAAAGCAGTACATCTTCTGTAGCATTGCCACGTAACGAGCATCGCTTTTACCATATATGGATCCCTTCAGAGGCAAGTCAAATAGACCATTCCAGTCAGTATTATCACTTGATCCTCTTATCCCCACTTGTAACTCATCAGTTCCTCTCATACAGATGTCCTAGTCCTACCAACAACCCATTGTTTTCACCAATCACTAATACTATCAAACCCCATCATCCTTCACGACTCGGGGTGCAGAGGAGCTATTTCCTCTTGACGAAGGAGAACCACCAGTAATCAATGGCTTTCCTCCTAGTGATCAATTGCTACTGATGCTTGGGTAACTTTGATGGGTGTCGGGGCTGCAATGCTGGGGATATATAATGGAGTGAATAATGTGTAGGATTATATATGCCAAGATCTTCATTTGAGACAGGTAAACATACAGGATTTTCAAACTGAGAATTGTCACTTAACTGACTTAAGCTGATTTGATGTGTTGTCTACAAAACCCTCGAGATTTCAATATTAAGTTGTTGCCCTCCTTGCTGTATCCTATAGATCACGAGGCTGGATTTTAGTTTGATTCTGAGTTGAGTTTATTCTTTTTTTCACTCATAATCAGAAAATCCAGAAATTGCATCTTTCTCATTATTGTCGATTCTATGTTTTGTCATTGGATTGGAAGGTCCATTGATTTTTCAAACCTGCAGATATTGCAGAACAACTGTGAAACAGGTTTTCCAAATGAACAATGTCCCATCTCATTACTGCATCCCAATCCCTCCTTTAGTACTGTTCATGTACAATAAATAGTCATTTCTGTTGAGAGTTGAGATATTGTACCGCAAGGGTAAACTTGTCATACACTTTTTAGGTCATATATCTGGGTACACTAAGTATTAAGGCTGCATTAGGTAACATTCTAAAAAAACGTTACTGGAGTTTTTTTGTTCTATGGGAAAGAAAAAACAGAATAAAGCGTTTTGTGAATTTATGGTGTATTTTGTTTTTTTTTTTT
>NC_056558.1:24184537-24201438 GCF_013358625.1 Macadamia integrifolia
GACAAAAGGTAGTTCCGTCGTTCCAGTTTCGTTAAAAAAAAAAAAAGACATTTTAACACAGAAACTGAAATTTCCGTTTTTGACACAAAACGTCGTTTCTGAAATAAGAAACATTACCAAACGCAGCCTAAGAGCTGTTCTAATTACTACATATCTACATTATAAAAATAAATACATGCCACTACCAATTGGAGGTTATCACAACCCTCTCCAAATGGTAGCACATCTTTTGGCTGCCTTCTATTTTTGCTTCTTCTCTCTTTGTTTATGCATCATTATTTTCAGTCGTTTTAGATCTGAAACTGTTAGGTATTAGAGCATTAAACAATCAACAACTTCATTTCATCTTCTTGTTTTCAAAGTCCTCTTAGAGTTTTCTCTTTTCTATCTATGCTGTTTGGTTTGTGTGTGAAACCCTAGTTGACAAAACATGCAACACTAGGGTTTCCTATGGTGATTAAGACTGATGCACCCATGTACAGCCTTGCAATGAAGGAATGCAGGCCTCTACACCTTGCCTGTGAAAGATTACACAGTACTGTAGCTTGTGGTTGGATGTTTTTCCTCTCTTTTGGCAGCAACCTTTGATTCAATTTATCTATCTTCTTATCCGACCAGTGGATGTATGTGAGATTTTAGGGTTTACTTTCATAACAAGTCTCTAACATCGATTCAAACTGGTGCTGATCAGGTATGCGGTGTGGTGGTAGACACACTAAATTCAAACTCACAAACCCATGTGACAGGAGTCGATCCACTGACCTCCTGGTGCCTGCTGTTCAAGCAGAAGCTGCCAGCCAGTGCACTAGGCACTGGATTCACCTGGTTTGGTGGCTCTTGACAGTTAACTCTGTTTTTTAAGTTTCTATTTCTAATCCACTGTTGTAGCAACTAATCCAAGCAGTGGACTGACCTAAGCTTCCGTGCTTAGGGTCTAATATATCTGCCCACTACTAGGTATTGACTTTGTCTTTGATCTGAAGGGCGGAGACTTGCTGGTACTGGTTTTATCTTATGGCTGGTTTCTGGCACTGCCAGCAGTCTTTGGCTTATTACCGTGTTTGGTCACTTCTGGTTATATCTGCGACCTCTTGAAAAACTGATTATTAGTTGTTTAGTTATCTTGTTGATGATATCCTACATATTCTACTGTTGGTTGGGTATACTGTTTGCGGATTGCTTACTGAAGTGTTCTTTTCACATCTGCAGTTGGCCTTGTGATCTCCACACTTGTTACTTGTTAATTTTGTTGTTGTGTCACTTGTTTTACTTTCATGGGTGATTCAAAGTCTCTTTTTAACCCTTTTAATGCCCAATCACTGTCATTAAACTTGATGGTGCATCCAACTACCATCTTTGGGCAGAAGCCATAAAGGTGTAAATCAATGCAAAAGGGAAATTGAAATACTAAATGTCAGAACTTCCCTATGCTGACTCTAAAGATATATGAGGAGTGAATGTGTGAGAATGATACACTTCTAGTATTCTTGTGGAACAGCACAGATTAGTAAATTGCTGCAAGTGTTACATACTTATATCACACTACTGCCAAAGGCGTACGGGATGATCCTTTTCTTTCAAGAAAGGAGATGAGTAAATAAGAAATTCATTACCAAGAAGGGGGAGGGAATATACAAGACCGAGGGGAAAGAAAAGAAAAAATACAATACTAAACAATGCCAAAACAAGGGAGCAAAACTAGAACAAAGCTATAAAGCAATACAACAAAGGCCCATCAAGGGGGGAAGAATGGTGGACAAGGGAAGACCCCAAGACACAACAGTAAGCCTATTCCTTGGGGAATCCCTAATAGGCCTGTGGTGGAGAACATGAAGCTTAGAGTTGACATCAAAGTAGATGATTTTTCAAATCATATCAAAATAGTGAGAGTTGGAGATCCATCTACAAAGATTGTGCTCCATCCAGATCTGGTTGATGGCTGCACAGAAGGCGAGCTTACAATGGTATCACAGGTGTAGTTCCAAGATAAGGTCATATCAATCCCATAGCCACTCTCTCTGAAGGGGAAGGATGCGCCTCCCAAAGGGCCAGCAACTACAGATAACTCTCCTTTAAATAGAAGAAGAAAAGGGGCAGCTGAAAAAAGATGGTCGGAGTCTTCTATTCCATTCCAGCAGAGGCAACAGGCAGGAGGGACATAGGTATGACAGTGAATAAGAAAGGACTGTGTGGGGATGCAGTTGAAGAGAGCTCACCAAACTGTAAATCTATAAACAATCGTGTGCCAAAGAGAAAGGGGCTACGAAAACGGACAAAATCCCATGCTAAGGAGGAACTGAAGGAACCAGAAGAGGAACGGTGATGTAGATGGATTGAGCCACCCAAAGAACTAGCCCAGATCTGGCCTATTCTGGCCAGCTTTGCAACGAAGATCCAGCCCTCTTCGAGCCATCAAACCAGTTCCTACACTGTTCTTGTCAGCCCCAGCTGTGTCTAAGATTTTCATTTTATTTTAAATTTAAAATGAAGGTAAGATAAACTAAATTAAATAATGATGAATGCTAAAAATAGAATCTATTGAATCTTTTAGAAAGAGTAGGGGGCGGATGTAGCAAAGTGGATTAAGGCAATGGAAGCAAGCTACCACCATGGCGGGTTCAATTCCCGTCGTTCACCCATCTCATCTTCTCTTCGGCACCATCAACCCAGCTGTCCAGCACTCCAAGTTCCCGTTCTTGTTTCCATTCTTGGATCCCCCCCCAGAAAAGCATTCTCCTCCATCGAGCAGCTTCTCAGCTAAGATTTTGACAGTAATTTGGCTTCCTTTTTGGTACCTCAGGCCAGCTCAGAAGCAGCCCATCTTCCCAATAATCAGCATGGGTTGGCCTCCATTTTGTCTTCAAAAGGATCTTACAGAAGATCCTTCCATCTGTCCTGTATTGGAGGAAAGCAGTTTCAAGTGGAGAGCTCTAGCAGCCATCGAATTGGCCAAGAAAGCCTAGGATTTAGTTTCTATTTTGATTGTCCAAGTTAGTTTCCTACTCTGTTAGTCAAGTAGTTTCTATTTTGTACCTTAGGCTAGTTTCAATTTTTAGTTCAATTGTTAGTTTCTAACATATTCTTACTTGGTTAGCAAGTCGGGAGAGTTAGGAAGTTTATTTCCAGCTTTAGTTCCTTTTTTGAATTCACTCATGTAAAAGGCTATAAAGGGAACCACCATTGATTGTAATTAGTTAGACAAGTTTTAATTAATGAAATTATACACTCATGGCTGAGATAGCTGTTACCAAGGGGGGTGTGATACCCAAAACTTGAGGGGTGAGATACCAATTCCTTATTTCTTCTCCACCTTTCTATACCACTCCATCGATTCCCCTTTTTTTCTGTTTTCGTCCTTTATTCTTTTCTGTTCTTCAGTTACTTGTTTGTTGAGAGTTTGTTACAAAGATCACCAATCAATCATAGAAGCGATTGTGGAAGACCAAAGGCCACAACAGCCCATCGATTCTGTTCTGGTGGCCTTTCGTTGGCAGGAACCAAGTAGCAGTTCCCCCCAACCCTTGACCAGATTAACTCAAGATTTTAGGGCTTGATCAACACCCCAAAGGAGAGACTCGACCGAAAGAAGGGCTCTCACAGAGGCTGATAGAACTGATTCTTGGAGCGGACTCAGAAGTTTCCTATTTTGATCTTTAACCAAGAACCCTCAGATCTCAAAAAGCAGCCACCCATTTTACCAATTGTGAGGGCTTAATGAGGACCGTATGGAGGCCACTCAATCCAAAATTTGGCGGGCATCTGAGCCCCCCAGCTGCTGTTCTTGAAGGCCTACATTAATTTCCTAGTCGGGAACCAAACTCCATATCCCCATATCTGGTCATCCAAGAGAGGCATTCAACCAAAAGTTGAGCTCCATCAGAGCCTCTCTCCTACAGCCAGCCGTAGGCTTCCCCAATTCTGCCCAGATATGTTCGAAGTCTCATTTCAGATTTCCCTAAGGAGTTTCAGGATGCTAACTGGGTTGGGTAGTTCCTATCTACCCTTACATAAAATGGGACCAAATGACTCTATCACCTCTACCACGATGGCTGGGGGGAGGGGGCAGGGAGGACCAAATGTCAAAGAGGGCGAGGGAGAGAAGGAGTCCCAAGAGCTATTGGAGATGATGGAGGCAACAATGAAGTCTTTAGCCTGACCGGATTACACTGATTTTGGCTCCAAGCATTGTGAAGGGAACCCTAGAGGGATGTCAGTTGTCAAGCCAAGAAGCAGAAGAACCATCATCAATGGAGGAATGAATGGATGTGAGAGAAAGATGCCTTACTTCAACGATTTTGCACCACCCCTAGGAAGCACTAGAGTGGGGAACAGTCCAAAGAGAGTCTTTTTGAGGAGAGAAGAATAGACCAAGAAGACCCAAATGGAGTTTTGCCTAGAAGCAAGCTCCAAATGAGCTTGAGAATGCCCACAGAGTTAACCTCATGAACTCTTCTCAACCCTAATCCCCCCTCCTTGGATAGGCAGACAGATGACCAACAGATGGGGTGGAGAAATTTGGAGGAGCCAACTCCTTTCCAAAGGAAGATGCACATGAGAGATTCCTCAACTTGATGATAGACAGAGGAAGTATGAATACACCAGAACAGTATATGTAACTGGATTAAAGGACCAATCTGATAAGCACCAGACACCTAGCTTAAGAGAGAAGCTTGCCCTTCCAGAGCTGGAGTCCCTTACGGATGAAATCTAATATAGGGGTATAGTGATGTGCAGTCAGCCTAAAATAAATGAAGGGAAGACCTACATATTTAACAAGGAGCAAACCAAGGGAGAAGCCCATTAAACAAAGAAAGAAGGCTTCGGAGGAATCAAGGACTCCCGCAAGGAAGAGATGGGATTAAGGAGGTTGATACAGAGACTCGAGAGGTCTTGAAAGAGATGAGGGAGGACATGATGGTGGAAATGGAGAGGAGGACAGCCTTGGAAAAGAACACAAGGTCATTAGAAAAAGCATGGTTGGTAAGATTGAGGCATTTGCATTTGGGGAGGGGGGAGATGACATGGAGGCCTATGGAGATTTGGATGGATCTAGAGAGGACCTCAAGGACAAGGCAAAAGATGAAGGAGGAGAGGGCATGCAGAAAGAACTCAACATTTATCAGCCTCTCATTATAGACTTAATTTATTGAAGAACTAACGAATTGAGTTTCAAGTAGTAAAATTTCTATCTAGATTAAATTCTAAACCTCTACCCTATTAAAGGTCAAATACTTTGTGACTAAACAATTCTCCCCGTGAATGAAGAATTATGTCGTATCCAATGAATAGTATCTCCTTTTCTCACCAAGTCTAATTCATCTTAGTGAGCAAACATGAATCATTGATCTCAAGATTCGTATCGGTCACCCATGCAACCTTGTAGGGATTAGGATGTGGTTTTGTCTTTAAATAGAGCTAGCGAGCAGCGTCTTCAAAGATGACATTGGTACAAATACCATTGTTCATTACCATGGTGCACAAACCATCGTTGCATTTCACTCAGGTTTGGAAAATGGTGCTGTGATGCCAATCATCCTTATTAGAAACCCTGTGCGTAGACAAAAGTGGAAGGAGAATGTAAAAACTTTGTTGATATCCATCCTTACCATTGTTGTTGACTTCACTACGTTCGTAATAGACTATAACTCCAGAAGTATTATGTGGTTCCTCTATTGCTCTTCCGAAGCAATAGTTGTGAGTTCTTCCTTATCAACAAAAGCAGCCGAACGACTAATACATTGAACAGAAAAAATATATGTACCCGTTGCATATGAAACACTATATCTCAGCCCTTGGTTTTGAATGAGGTCTGTCTAAACCATGCTGTAGAGGTGAATAAGGGTGGTATGGCCTCAAAGATGCCATGAACCTGTGGCTGCTGAATGACTTTCCCTGGGGAGAAGACTACTGCTGACTGGAACTATCACCCATAGTTGTCATAACGCCAAGGTGAACCAAGGCAATCATGGTGGAAAAAATTCAAGGTGACACCAGCAAGGACGACTAAGCACCCAAGGCGCCAGTCCAGGCTGAGCCACCTGGATGCCTAGACTCCTAGGCAATGCCTTGACAACTACGTTACCACCTTTAAAGAAAGTATCTATAATGTAGAGCAAAGTCGCAAGTGACTGAACCCCAGAACAGGATCTTAAATACAAGCAAACTATCATCAAACTGCAGACTTGGGGTGCCGATTATAACCTCCAAAGATGAGCAGCAACTGTTGTGAAGATAGAGAGATCGATGGACCTTTTGGTTTCAGAAGAAATCTTCAAGAAAACAGATCCGCAGGTGGAATATGTTCTCCTCAGTCAGTAGCAATATCAGCAAAAATTTGGTAACCTTCAATGGAAATCTCATCATGAAAACGGGTAGCTTCAAATAGGGTCTTGGTTCACTCTTAGATGAGGGCTAGATAACAGGGAATTAAAAGATACAAAGAACTCTCGAACTAGGGCATCTCACCTAAGGCCTCTCCCCTTGTTGCATCTCACAGGGATCTCTTGCACAAAGCATGTTAATGTATACATTAACGCACGCTGCCCTTCCTTAACAGTTCGAACTTTTGGTGAAATGATAGCAAACATGATACCAGATCAAGGAGATCAAGTGTTCAACTCCAAGGATTTGCATCGGAAGAGTTTTCCCGATATTTCTTCTCCCTAGGGATCGCAAAAAGGAAATGTTGTTTGAGCACCACGTGCAAGGACAATGGAGGCCTGCATGTGCAGGGGAGTGTTAATGTAAAAATTGACCACTGCCCTTCCCTAACCGTTCGAGCTTTTAAGTGAAACGGTAGCAAACAAAGCAAACTCTTTTCATTCATTAAATCGGTGGGAGAGCTCTATGGCTCATACATTTAAAATATGCTTGGTTAAATTAACAAAATAGAAAGTAAAGGAAAAGTTAAACAATCTCTATGCATGCTAGGGAATTCCTTGTATAATAAGAAGACAGAAAAGAAGAAACAAATCTCCACCTAACTAATGCTTGCCTAAATCAAGCATAGAAACAAATAAGTAACAAAATAGCAACTAGATCTAAACCAAAATAGAAACTAAATCTATGCCAAAATTGAAGCTAAATAAAACAAAGAATGCAACAAAGCTATCTGATGATATGGGGCTCACAGGCCCCATACCAACAGTATCATGCTTCGATCTACGTCAATCAATAAAAAACCCTTCGGGTGTATGGCCGGTTCAGACTCTCTTCCACCTAATAATGCCATCATGTACAGCATCTTCCATTGTAGGCAGTTGAGGATGCTAATATCGCACGGATGTGAGGATGCAAAAGATTGTGGAATCATGCGAATACTACCACCTCATCCCACTCAAAATCAGATGGAGAGGCTAAATACTAAAACCTAGCCACATATTCCTCAATAGTCATGCTATCATGTCCCAGCTGTGTAAACTTGAGGTGAATGCGCTGCTTGTAGTCGATAGGATAGATTTTCCGTTCATGGCTTCCCTCATCTCAGCCCAAGTAGTGACTAACCCGACTCCTCAAGTCTGATTCTGTGGCTGGTGTTTGATCCACTAGACTCGAGCTGCGCTCTTCAGCTTAGCCTCTGCAAATAGAATCGATATAGATCGCAGGAGCAAGACCAAAACCAGTCTCATGTAGATCACAAGTTCCAACAAAGATGTAGCCGCAGGAACAAGGCCCAAAACCCAGTCCAGAATCGCTGTGGGATTCAGCTTCTGTGGGAGACAGCCTGGTCTTATGTGGCTGGTTCTTCAAGCACATTCCAAGGGGCCAGATCTTTAATTTTGAGGAGCAAACCATAAGAAATAAGGTAAAATGCGTAAGGATTATAATTTCCAAAATTCGACCAGCAGTTTAATAGAGATATTCCCCAGATTTCCTTCCTTGCTAAAGCTCTTGTGGGCCATAGCCAGCTTGTATAAGGAGATTGTGGCAGATTCCTGACTTGCATGAAGATTATTTTTCTGGAAGAGGTTGCTGACTTGCGTAAGACTCTTTAAAGAAGATTTTTTTCTCCTTGAACTTTGTTTCTATCTTGAGATTATTCATTTATATTTTCGGTAGCTAGAATTAGAAGGCCAAAATACTGTTCACGGTACTGTTCACGTGAACAGTGTCATAGCCAGTTGCTGCATTTTTAGGATATCATTAGGGCATCTTCAGTTGCTATTTCGATTTCTAATCTTAGCAGTTCAATGTAAACATGATACACTAATTGTGCGGATCTTTTTTCTAGAAGTTCCTATTTTGGTTATAAGCTACTTGGTAGCAAAGCCTTGCTATTTTGTAACCCATAACTTTTATTATAAATAAAGAGAAAAGGGCAGCAGCCAAGTCAAGTTGGAGAAAAGAAAGTGTGTGGTTAAAAAAAAAAAAAAAAAAAGAATGGTTGTGCGATGCAGTTGAGAGGGAGAGATGCCTATGAGTGGGTGAGAGGCCTGGGGGAGAGTGAGAGGCTCAATCGATTTATCCCTTCCCCTTCTTCCCCATTATTTCTTGTTTTCTTTTATTTACAGTTTCTATTTTATATCTTGCAATTGGGTTTTATGTTGAAGGCTATCGATAACATATTTGAGGGTCAATGAATGCACAACCTATTGATCCTGATTGTAGGATAGGTTAACGGTAACCTATTCCTACATTACAGTCCAGACCGGTTGTGGGATTCAACTACTGTGAGAGAGCCTGGTCAGGTGTGGTTCGGTTCTTGGGACAGATTTCTATTTTGGTGCACATTCTACTTCAGCCATCAATCTGGGACCAAGAATGGACCAATATGTGTTATTTTGAGCGTCCAATGGGTTGTATGAACCATGTTATAGTTATTAAGGCGTCGTCAAGGCGCTATGAAGAAGACACCAAAGCATTAAGGCGGTATGGGTAGGATAAGGCAGTCATGCGCTTTATGTGTTGCACGTAAGGAGACCGCCTTAATGACTAAGATGAAGGCTTATGACACCTTAATATGCCTTACGTCCAAGGCAAACACCTTTTATGCTTTTGTTTGTTATTTATTTTTTATTTTTTTTCAATGTATTACTATAGATCCCATAGCTTTTGTTGTGATTGGCAAGCCTATGGGAATTCTATAAACTTGAGAACTATGGGATCAAGTCTATATAAAGTCAAAAACCACACTTTGGTTGAACAAATCGTTAATCGCAAAATTCTTTTGGCTATTTTCTTTTTCGTTTGGGAGAACTAGGGCATCAGTGTTCCTTCCTCCGTTAATTCCAGCTCTGGCGAGTCTTCCTCAGGCCATTCCGTCTCCAGAAAGGTACTCTTCTTCCAGTTCTCTGTTACTGAACGGAGATCTCTTTCTCATCTGTTTTTTCTTCCTTTTTCTTTCTATTCCTCTTCTCTTAATCCCTTCTTCTCTTTCTTCATTCTTCTTCTTTCCTGGTTCTCTTTTCCCATTCCAGAAATACTAACCTTAGTTGCAACCTAATCAAACTGACATGAGTAGAAATATAGTAGATGACCTTAGGCACTCATTTTGGTATCAAAAAGGTAAGTATAATAAATACTTACATATTTTAGCAGCCTCTTTTTGTATATTTATAATGTTGTTTCATAGTTATATTATATGCTATGATAAAGATGAACTTACTTAGTTTATTCACTTTATTGGGTTGTTTTCTGATGAATATCTTGCATTGCTATGAATCTTTAACCTTTATTTAGCATATAAGTAGAATTATATAATTTTTAATATGCAATTTGTGCCAAATAAAATGGTTACATTGAAAAGAAAAAAAAACACACACACACACACTAGAACACTTTGTTTGATAAGGTGATGCCTTATGCCCGCCCTATCACCAAAACGATTCGGAAGACCCTCTAACGCCTCGGTCGCCTTCCCGCCTTGATAACTATGATCCATGTGCTTTATATTTTTGGGTTTATTTTTGTATTGGGTCAATTCTATAAGCCTAAATATTGGGGATTTAAGTCCTATATGGGATTAGTAATTATTTTGTGTTTCTTAGTCATTATAAAAAAAAGATTTCTATATTTTGAGTATTTTAGAATTCTAGTTATATCCTTCATTTATTTCTTCATGAGCAGGTTATTATTCGTTAGGAACTTTCTATCTCAAGTCAACAGGTTTCTAATTTTAGTTTGTTTCCTTTTTTTAGTTTCTTATCATGTATTGAGTCACTAGCCTCTACTATATAAGGAGGCATTGTTGTAACACAAAGACATGGATTGATTAATGAAACGGTTTGTGAGCCGCTTACTACTATGGCCTGAGATTGGTTGTTCATCAACTGAGAGGGTTGAGGGTGAGAGACCCAGGCTAAGATAGCCATTCCCCTACGCCCCTTTTTCTGCAATCAATTTTCACCCTCGTCCCTTTATTTCTTTTTTAATTATAATATGTCTATTGTTTAAAAAGTGATAATGAAGCCCTCTAAGATTGATGATCAAAAGACACACAAAAGCTATCGATTCCAATTACAAGGTTTTCCCGGAAGAAATTTCAAGTGCGTAACTCCCAGACCAGATCTTTGATTGATGTTTGGTTTTGAGGGTCTGTTGAGGACCTTAGAAGGACCACTCGGCCCCAAATTTGAGGATCATCCGACGCTTCCAATTCCATTTCTTGAAAAATAACCAAAAGTTTCCTTTTTCTTCCAACCAGCAGATCTCTCAATCCAGCTGGCAGAATTTGTTCATCTTTTAATGGTTTGTTCCTTCATATAGGATCTCAATCCAATCCAAACTTCAGCTTCATCTGAGTTGTGGTTCCTGCATAATCGAAATCTCCTCTATTCAGCCTTATTCTCTAGATCTGAATTTCTGTTGAATACTTGATTTGTATGTTGGAAATCAAACCTTAGTTGCAACCCTTGGTAATTTAGTCTGACATCAAGAATCTTTATGGCCTTAGTCAACCCGTAACATTTGAACAATATCTCCAAATTGTGAACCCAATCAAGGTACTACCTTAGGTTGTTATCCCCATAAAAATCAAGGACATCGAGCTTTGCTCCTCCTTCAGCTTCATAAAGAGGATCATCATATCAACCAACTCCATATGGTGGTGGTGGTGGTGTAAGATGTGGCGGTGGTGCAACATGAGACAGGCCATGTGGAATGGATTTAGAAGAAACCCCAGACTAAAGGGGCTCTTTCTTTTATCTGAAGCCACCAGTCAGTCAATAAAAGCTTACAAGGATGCCATCATCATCAAGATGGAACACATAGCTATGTCGAGGGTATCAACACGATCTATGAGGTTGGCAATCTGCATGTTTCTTTATAGGAATTAAACTATTGGGTAATCTTACTCTTGGCCACCAAGGTTAGGATAAGAAGAATTTTGGCTCTGATACCAAATTGATATCAATCTTGTGGTAAAAACCCTATTTGGAATCACTATGGGCCCAAAAGATTAGTGGCAAAATAGTAAATAATTTAAGTTTATAAGACTAGTGGCAAAATTGTAAATAGGTGGAATCTTAAAGGATAAGTTGGATTCCGCTTTTCAAAGATGCTAGAACAGGAAGTAGAGATAACAAATATATGGAGTCCCTTGAAAGGGTACAGCTATTAAAGCAAGCCCACTCCCTATGGATAGACATCCACTAGCCTACCCACCCAGCATTTTCTCTCATTCGTTCCAAAATTGGGTCCCTAACATTATGGGATCTAGAAGCTATACTAATGGTGTTAGATATGAGGGCATGTTTCGGTTGGAGGGCTATAGGTGACCATAGTCCTCCATACCGTGGGATTATATTTGATATATCTTTGTTAGTGTCCTGTTGGGTTTAGGATAGTTGTTAGCTAAGTTAGAGTTAGTTTCCTATTTTGATTATGCATTCTACTTTCCTATTTGGGTTATGACTATGTAATAGGTAGTCTAGATATTGAACAAAAGGGGAGGAACCAACCACATGGTTGTGACTCCCAAGTTACACCAATCTCTGTCTCTCTCTTATTTCTTCTTCTTTGATTCTGATTCTCAAATCTTTACATGGTATCAGAGCCATGAAGAAGAAGAAGAAGAAGAAGAAGACGACGAAAAAGTAGTTTTGTGTTGTAAATGTAAAAAAAAATAAAAAATAAAAGAGGTTTGTTGGTGAGTGTTACTTTGTTCTTCTCTGTTTCGGTCTCTCATTGTCGTAAGATTTCTTATCGACAAGGACTGCTGAATTTTGTTATAAAGTTGATTTGCAGATTTAGTTCTTATCTCTGGGTTTTGATGTTGCTTTCTGCCATAGTGGCGACATCATCGAGGGCCATCGAAGGTGTTGCAAAAATATTGCCGCTGCTGATCAGAGATTTCTGTTAACAATTCTCTTGCTGCTTGGTTTCTGGATGCTGCTATTGCTACTAGGTTTACGATTCACTTTTGTAGTAACCCCTTTTTTTGTGAGTTGAATGAAGATCTACTGCAATCGTAGTATATTTCTGTTGATATTGAATCGATGTTCACATCGTCTTTCATGTCTTGTCTTGGGTGAGATGTAGAGGACAAGCTGAATCAAGGGTTGTCTGTTTTTATTTTCTTTGCTGCCGAGAGGTAGAGGATTATCGTTGGTGCTATTGATTCTTCAAGCTCAGTTGCTACTGTTATCGTTGTAGGCTTGTAGCCACTATCTAATGAGATTAGTGCCTTGGAGTTGAGCCCAGCTATTGCAGGTTGTTGTTTTTATTTCCTTTTTATTGAAGGAAGAAATCCTTTTCTAAGAGGCGTGTTCAAATTCTGATCTCTTTTACATGAGAAAGGGGACAACACTTTAAGCCTAAGTACTCCTCAATGACATATAGCATACAAGTGCCCCTTTTCAGTTGTTGTTCCCCTCCCAATGACAAGTTCTTACATGTTACTCACCCGTCCACCACTATAAACAACACTTCCCGTCAAACTTGCATGTGTTAAGCATGCCACCAGCGTTCACCCCGGCTGTTTTCCTTCCTTAGCTATGTGACCAGGAGAGTGAAGGATTGCCAGGCAAGAGGCAAAGGGCTCAATAAGCACCTGATTGTCAATTGAGTGACCCACTTCTGCAACTTGTTGGTTATGCAGTTGATGGATCACTGTAGGGCAAGAATGATTCACTAAAACTTCCACTAATCGAATTGAAGCGAAATCGTTCCCCAACCAAATCCTTATTCTTGATTGATGATTTGTTTAATTACCTTAAATTGCATTTCCATATCCTTTATAATCAATTTATTTCTTGGGCATATTAGCACAACCTCCCCAATGGTCCACAAAGTTAGTTACATAAGTTCCTGTCCTCCCAAATTTCTACCCCGTCGATTTGCTAATAATTCCAACAAAGGAAAAAAATAACAATCTATCAGTCTGTCGCCAATAGGTAATTACATTGTTACAACTAGGGAGCAATGAGTAAACACTTATCACTCAACATGAAACCCTAGTTTGCTCCCCATCTCAAACCTAATTCTTCCCAACATCAATTACTCCATCCATTCCCATTCCAATTCCAATAACAATAACCACACCATTCCACATTAAAACTTCCAAAAATATACCACATTATCAATAAACAAAACCCTCGAATAACAAATCATAACTTTCACACGCCATTGATTCCAATATTCAAACAACATTAAAAAAAATTAAAAAAAAAAAAAAAAAAAAAAAAAAAAGCACAGATTCCACATTGCAACAACAGTACATTTTCTATATCGAAAAGAAAAACTCACCCGCCATCGTTTGAGTCGCTCCAACGAAGCGTTCTTTGTGTTAGGAATATCGAAAGGACTAGACGAGTTCTCATCTTCCTCGAAGTAATCCACTCCTCCAGTTTCCATGTCGACCCGTCTATGATACGGAGACGAAGAGGACGAAGAACCCCTCGTAGTATTGGCCATTTCGTTGAGACTGTCGCAGGAGAGATGACACCGGCCCTGTCAGTCCGGCGTCACAACGTCTCAAACCAGTGCCGAAGAGAAAAAAAAAAAATATATATATATATATATATATATAACTAACAATCAAAAAGAAAGAAAACTCCGATTCATTTCGTTCGCTCAATCGCTTCCGTGTTTAGCTGTTTCTGTTTTTTATTTTTTCTGTTTTTAGGGATTAATAAAACAAACCATCAATGGACATATTACCTGGAAACTTAAGAGGCGAGTAGTGATCGAGGATTGTAAGCGGATTCCCGGAAACCGCCGGCGAGGAAGAAACCGTTCCTGTGGTGGTTCAGTCTTTTCTTTTCTCTTTCCCCCCTCTCTCTCTCTATCTCTATCTCTATCTCTGCACGTCTACACTGCTCCCAAGCGGAAGTTTCTCGAGGCAATGAGATCGAGGAAGATTAATAGGAAAGACAGACGAAGCTTCCTCGAAGCGGGCATGAGCATGACTACTTGAATCTATGAACGCGACAATCTCGCTGTTTTTTGTTTTCTTTTTTTTTTTTACTTTTTACTAAATTAATTAAGTTAGTTAAAAAAAATGGAAGGGTAATGGTCGGTGAAAAGATTTTTCTTTATTTTTTTTTATAAAGGGTTATTTTTGGTAAATTACGCAACTGGGGCTGTGGAGGAGGAGTTTAACGTGGAGAGCACACTGTGTGCTTTTTCATCATTGCCACGTGGGTTATCCTAGTGTGTCAGATCGATATGCGGTTCACTAAGAATGAACGTGGCAAGCATGCAGTTTGGGCTTTGGCAATTTGGAGTTTCCCCTTGGGGCGTTGGACCCTGAGATCTATAGATAGAAAGAATGAGATTGGGAGGAGGTGGGGAGGTGGGGAGGTGGGGAGGGGGGGAAGACGTAAGATCATTTTTCGGGTAATGTGACGTGAAGTTTGGGGTAGGTTAGAAAAGGGCAAGAGCAATGGTCCAGTAGTAGAAGAGAAGGAAGAAAGAAGAATAGGGTAGCGACTTTATTTGTTTACCCGGACCACTCGAATTGTGACATAATTCAGTGTTATTTCATAATGTTACTTTTGTTTGTTGTCTCTATGAATTATGATTCTGTAAATTGTGTGCAAGGGCTAGAGGTCAATGGTCTATTTCAAGGACCATAAAATGTCATAGAAAAAGGTTGGGTCGAAGTCAAAATTTAGACTGACCGTGAATGTTTATTTATTGGTTTAAGGAATACTCATTGCAACTCATTGGGGAGGAAATTTTCCTTCTCTGATTTTGCTTAATAAATTCTTTGATTTCTGATAAAAAAAAAAAAGTTTAAGAAATGAGATCAAGTTGAATAGTCATAGAAATTTATTTGCTATCTTGCATAATATTTATGACGTTGCTAAATGTTTCCAATCTGTAATCTTTAAATAAGTAGAATTATTCTATCAAAAAAAAAAGTAAAATTGTTCTACCTAAAAAATAATAATAATAATAATAAGTATAAATGTAATTTTAGTGGCTAATAGGATGGCTAAGAATGCGAGGGTGGAAAAGTGGGACAAAATTTGGTTGTTGCCTGGTTGGTTGCAACCCTTGCTGGCAACCAAAGAAAAAGAATTTAGAAAGGTATTTTTGAAAATAAAAAAACCTATGAAAATATTTGTAAACCCAAATAGAAAGGTGAAAGATTCCATTTTGTTGACTAAGAGTTGTAGCTACTTGGCCTAGGTTGTAGCCAATTTTTTTTCTTGAAACGTGGTGTAACTACAAATGTAAATGTATCTTTGTGTAACTATAGATTCAAATGTATATTTTGTTTCTTATTTAATTAAGACTGTGTTTTTGTTCATTAACAAAAAAAAAAGAGGAAAGGGTTCCCTAATGACAATGTGGCTCCTACGTCAAGGTAGGACCAATGAGATTGCATACAGAAGCATCAACAATGGCATTATTAATTTTCATTTTTCTTTGGGTGGGGCATTCATTTTGCCTCCTACGTCTGGGATTGCGATCCCGTCCAACTGCGTTGGAGGCCTAGCATGCATATGACGATTGGGAGCACTTGGACATGCACCCCCAACACACGAGCACTCATCCCAAGGTCCTCTATCCAACCGTCGGATGTGTGTTGGGCACCCAGCAAGATCTAGATTCCTATTTCTGAGCATAAGACCACACTATCTTTCAGACTTCTTTTTTCTATAAAATAAAATAAGAAAAAAAAAATTTGAACCTAATACTTTCTCGATTCTAACCTCGAATTTTACCTCTAGGCATAATTATAGAAGACGAGCAAGATAAATGAAAGGACCATTGGATGCCAAGGGGAGTACTTTCGACCCCAAAGGCCCAAACAATGGATGGGAAGTTAATAATGGGACATGGAAAACTTTTGCCTAAATGAAATTACGTCACTTTCTCTTTATACTAATCTTCACATCATATAGATACATATGTAATCAGGAGCCAAAAACCTTTCAATGTCATTTGCAAAGGTTTACCTATCCTTTAACCGATTATGAGTCTTGTGAGTCAACTCATGATCGATGATTATTATTATTATTATTATTATTATAGATCGGCCTTGCATTTTGACAATACAACGGATGGTCGTATTCCAATCCTGATCACATATGTAGAGGATCCCACACATCTGGTGAAGAACATGATCACAAAGACAATTGCTTTTTCAATTGGTTGGTATCTTATCAGTAAAGTGCATGCTCTTAGGAGATTGTGGATACTTGGTTGTCTCTTCTCTCTCTCTCCCATGTAGATGTATAGACCAAGAAAAAAAAAAAAGAGCTTGACTACCCAACATAGAGTCAAACTGATAAAGTGGCCTAAGTCCAAAGCGTCAAGAGATCAACTCCGACCCTCCCCCAACTAGAAGTGTGGATCAGGTTCTCATTCTCGTACAATCTTATCCACACATATGGAATCCATCACAGGGTTTTTCCAGGTGTGGATTTCATGTGTATGGATCAGAATCCTATGAGATTGGTTCTTATACAGGAACCTGATCCGCTCTCCCCATCTGATTAGTATTGGTATTT
>NC_056558.1:24201458-24222648 GCF_013358625.1 Macadamia integrifolia
AAAAAAAAGAAAAAAGAAGAAGAAGAAGAAGAAGATTAGTACTGGTAGTAGGTATCAGTAGGATAATAATTATTGGCCCTCTTGGACCCCTCTTGGCCAGTCAATAGGTCCCTTGTCTGGCCTCATGGTAGGTATAAAAATCATCTCCAACACTGCACTGGTGCAATAAGGATCTGGACGGTTGAGATCACCTTAGGATGTGTGCCCGGATGCTCCCAGCCACCCATATCCTCACTGTACCAGTGGAATGCGGCAGAAAATTAATGATTGCTCCCCATGGTAGGCCTTTCAAAGAAAAATAAAAAAAAAAAGATAAAAACGTCTAAACCAATCGATCATAGTAAGGGAAACGTAATCATCAAAGAGGTCAGCAACTTTGTTTACATCACTAAGACTTCAGCGAATATTGGTAGATGAGAGTCCTTAACCAAAAAAAAAAAAAGTGAGAATGGTACTTGATTATGTAATATTTACAAGGGAGAGTGTTTCATGTCTAGAAATATATCCCATGTCGGCACCAAACATTTAATGATTGTTCTTGATAGGAATCATTTCAAAGGGTCAAAAGGTAATTTCATAAGAGGGGGAAAGAGATAAACACGATGGAGCACTAGCATAGGCTACTATCACAAACATAAATCGTTCTCCCTATCTAAAATGATGATCTACTTCTTGATGCATTCACCTAGAAGCTCCTATAGTTTGGGCACCCCAATTGCAATATTATTTGATTACTAATATGTAAAACTTGTAGTGCTCTTTAAGAAAGAAGTTAGGTGATTTTCATTTTTTGGCAAAATAAATTCAAAACTATATTTCTTTAGCTTCATCAAAATATTATCTCCTACCAACAAAAAAAAGCCCAAAAAAAGAAGAAAAAAAATCCCCCTACACAAAGGAAAGGTCCCTCAATTGTTTTCACTGCTTACATCAGTACTTGGAAAGGATGCTTAACTAAATTATAGGACATAATTTGAAGAGCAAGCAATTGCATTGTACTATAGTTTGATGCTCGACAAGAACTAAAGCAAAATTATGTACTCACTTTCATAATTTTGTCAAAGTGGCACTTGCAAAGAAGTTTCCAACCTAGCATTTATTATCCTATAGGGAAAAATAAGTATGAAAAACAGCATGGTCCATGTGCATAGACACATAAGAGAGCGAAATGGTCATGACCCCGCCTCTCATGAAAGGCGAAAACCTACCCCTAGGGCCGCTCTGCCTTTCGAGGAACCTCTCCCTATCCTTCATTTGTATTGGAATTTTGTAAGGAATTCGTAGTGCAAAATTTATTGCTTGTCGGGACTGAAGTTACCATACGATTGTCTAGGAAAAATTAAATCTACACTTGACGTCAAGTTAGGTTGGGCTCAAAGGGATTCAGCTTTTCTCCAACAACTTGGGTGTCCAACCATTTACCTTTCACCCATTCAACGACTGGGACGACTTGGACATGTATCCCAACACCTGCCAATACCTAGGGATATGTGTCCAAGTCATTTCAACCGTTGAATGCATGAGAGATAAATTATTGATATTAGAAAAGAGGTCTAGCATTGTTCTTGCTACTTGGACCAATAGATAATAATAGTTAGAATTGAAAGATATGCATATCAAATGTAAAGAGAACAAATATGTAATAATTAAGAAAGCTTGATGCTTGAAAAGATCCAAAGCAAAAGAAGTACCCACCATCCAATACAATATAGTAAGGTACTTTCTATGAAGTTTCCTACCCAAATGGTAGCTTATGTCCTCTATTGATTTGCAAGGATTCAATTCAACGTCAAAATTAGGTGTGCTTACATATTTCTAAACCGAATTGACAACCTGATAAATTGTTTCTTATGATTAACTTATTCTTAGACAATGGATTGGGAAAAGTACAGTTTAGGTGAGAAACGGTTGGAAAGAGAGAATTGTTAAAGAAATCTAACCGAATGTGGAAAGTATATATAGTATTAAAGAAAAAAATTGTATCGTTTATTGCATTTTTTGTTATCTAATTCTAACTTAGGAAAATGCATTTAGGACTGGAAAAAAAAAACTCCAATTTGGTAGTAGCTTAACCCAAAAAAAAAAAAGAGAGACCAGATCTGAGTCATCTGACTATTAGAATAGGAAGGGATTAGGCACTAACTCCTATCTAAGTTAAGTTGGTGTTTCAATACTACTTTTTTTTTTTTTTTTTTTGCTTTTTATTATGTACACCCTCATCTCTCATCCAACAATTTTGTGCATGGCCGTGCATCACTCAATTTTAGAAGACAACCTTTCAGTCCAGTATGAGCTATTCTAAGGAGCAACTTCTCAATTGCCTGACCCATGCTGCCATTCTTAAGTCATTAAATTCCTAATCGAGTTAAGTATCTCTCGTCATGATCTTATTTGATTCTTATTTTGATTGTTATAGATTTGTCTGTGATAATATAGCCATATGTCAAATTTTGGTTTTTACCTTATTTTATTTTTTCTTTGGTTAAAACATGACATGAGTAGATTTAGAGTTTTGAAACATGATTTCATTAATTTATCATTATATTGTTGGTTTACATATGTTATATTTAGTTTTATTGCATATAATGGCTTATAAGATAAATTATGATTTCGGTTTAATTTGGCTCATTAATTCTGTTAATTTTATCTCATTTCAATTTATATTTAGGGATATGAACTATTCGACTTTAGTGTTTTAAGGTTTATAATCACGATTTTACCTAAAAACATTTTATTTTATTTTGCAGACTGGATATTTTTCTAGTTTTGAATTATTATTTTTTACTTTAAAATATTTTTATTGTTTTAATGTTATCGTTAGAATCACGAAATTTAGATTTGCTTTGCATTATAATACTTTTTGACAAGCATATTTAGCATTTGGGGTTATCAATGAGCATAAGATTATTTTCTTATCATTTTCATGCATGTTTCAATCTCTATATTTTGCTATTTTTTTACTTTATGTTTGAATGATTAGTTTTCATGCATTTTGAAGTTAGCGAAAATGTGTTTTGCCATATGTTTAAAAAAGATATGGGAAAAAATGGTAAATGACAAACATTTTATTTTAAAATCATGTAAAATGCAATTGAACATGTTCCCCCTTTTTTAGTGTTTTTTAAGACTTTAGACTTGTTTAATATAATGGCTACTTAATTGGCCATATCTCTCCCTTTCGAACTCCGATCAACCTGATTCTTTCAACATGAAGTTAACTCAAATGCCTACATTTGTATGATCTCATCTTCAACTAAAATTTAATGCACTAACCCCAAAAATGAGGTACAATTGATGCATCTACTAAAAAATGTTTCTAAAGTGATGACTCTTAACTCCAACTGAACATGTGTGCATCGCTTGGGGTGTGTTGGCTATGTTGACAACAATGAGCAACATCATAGCCAAGCCCCATTTCTTAACAAGACTATGGACAAGTTTACATGTATTTATGTAACAATTCCTTTACTGATATGAGTATAGGTGTTCTTTTTTTTTTTTTTTTTTTTTTTTAAACCGTTATTTTTACTAAATTGTTTGAAACTTTTTATCATTTAAAACCTGTACCATCCATTTCCTCTTCTCTTTTTTGTTTCCCCTGTTTTTGCTAACTATGCTCTACACTAGTACAAGGCAGTATCATTGATACAACCACATTTTAGAATCATTTCATGCATATAATACACTCATGCAAATTATTTAGTTTTTCAGTTAGGTTCTGATCATTTTTTTCTCGCTTTGCAAAAATCGTTTTTTCCTCTATTTAAAAAACAATAAAAAAAATATTTTTACGCTTAATTTTAGGATAAAATTGGATTTGCTTAACTCTTATTTATGTATAGTGTGTCTTCATCCATGAGTATATATTTCTTTATTCTTTTATTTACTTAGCGAGCTTCTCTTCACCCACAAGAAAGAGAGAATCTCTTAATCCAAAAGGGTTAGATGGGATTCCAAATATGTATAGTAAGAGAGACACCCAACTCTCATTTGTAAGACAATCCCTAAGAATTAAAGTATTATTTCATATCCTCAGAAAATAAACTATGAGTGATGTGGCAGAATCTTTAGCTTTAGTTTCCTTCACTATTATGACTTCTCTCTCAATCATTCTTTTGCTTTTTTAAAAGCCACGCAACATATGAGATGTTGCTCCAAAGTTGACACACAAAGAGCTAGCAGAAGTAGAAAATAAATTAGTTTCAAGAATTAGGATTTAGAAATTACTTTTGAGACTTTTTTTAATTCTTTTCAGATTTGTTTTTTTCGACCAGCAATGTACTTGCGGTAGTTTCTCTTCCAATGTCATTCTTATTGCAGTAATGATGGATATTCCTAAGCTTATTCTAGCTGAATACCTTCTTTTGTTTTGGTTCCTTCTCCTCTTTGTATACTTTGAGGCCTTTCTTCTTGTTGAATTCCCCTTCTTCGTCATACCTTTCTGGGAAGTTATAGAGTGGTTTTCCATAGCAACACTTTGACTGTTCTATTTTTTAAAGAATTACAGAGGAGCTCAGATGAGACGTATCAAGCATGTTGATATTGTACTTCATAACATATTGATGACCATGATTAAGAAGAAACAAATTAATTAACAGAGTCTTCTCTAAAAGGAAGTGTGACCCTTGCATAAGAGTGGAGACCAATTATATCAGACTCGAAAACATTAATAACGGTGTAATTTCTATTTTTCATGGAGTGGGCGATCTTTTTGCCCCTTCCTATGTCTAAGTATAGAAGCCGTGCTGCCCTTTAAGTTACTTTTTCATATTCCATTAATTAATTACGTAGTTTTATTTACTTGTGACTTCCACTATCCTTTATTTATCAAATAGAAGAGTGATAGGGTAATGTGCTTAAGCAAACCATCATGCATCCAATCATAATAGCTCAAATAATTAAGAACTATCCATGATACATTTTACGTAAAAATTTTCAATTCAGCAACAAGTTGAACGTCCAAAAGTCCTCAAATATAATTTAGATTAATAACACTTAAATGCATGCACTCATCTAAACCCTCATTCAATTAGATTTACGTGCCTATATATGCATTTAAACATCTCTAAAATGACAAATTGAGAGAAAATAAACACAACCATTTGTAGACCCTTTGAAACATGGAAGACTCAATGCTCTTATTTCTCTGTACAATCGAATTTGTCTATTCAGGAATTGGGAGTTCAAAGGAGGAATTTGGGATTCCAGTACTTCTTACGAGCTTTCCAGGATTTCAAAGATCTCACAATGAGAATCAGGGCTCGGAGCCCATTAGACTATCATATCCCCCATCATCATTGTCGTTGAAGGGCCATTGAAGGAATCGCTGGCACAACAATTGGGACCTTGCAAAATAAAAAAATATTAAAAAAATCGTATAAATCAAGTAAGAAAAACGAAAAGGAAAAAAGACAGCCATATCTTATAAAGAACTAAGGTAAGGAGGGCTTTTACCCCTCAATAAAGAATGGGCTTTTCCATCTGCACCTTGCTTAACCATTTTGTGAATTTCTCCAACTTTGATTTATTCCAAAACACGCTAATCATGCTTTTCATTTTGTAGGGAGGGACACATTTTGCTACTCAAACTGCAGGAATAAATACTATTCATACAATGATGGATTAGGGCATGCAACGAGTAGAAGTCATGATAAAGGGTCCTGATCTCGGAAGACATGCAACATTACAAGCCATTCGTAAAACCCCAATTTGTCATCCGGAGTTATTCATGGCAATGATGAAATCATATTATTGGAAAGAAAAGAACCCGCCATCTATAGTTTTTAAATTATAAAAAATTATTCGCATTTTATGATGTTATCCTTTTTTTTTTCCTTCTACTACATGTTTCTCATTTCCAAATTATAATCTAACTGTTCGGATATCTAAAACAATAATTAATCCAAAATTTAGTTACCAATATAGGAAGAGGAAAAAACCGATGCCTATGAGAGAGTGGTACACTAGAGAGAGAAGAAGCACACTAGCTAGAAAACGAAATTTTCCAATTGCTATCAACTAGAAAGAGAGGAGAGAGAAACATAGATTGACCTCTAAATGGGGAGAGAGATCGACCAAATAGGGGAGGGGCATAGAGGCCCCGGTTTGGGCACAGTCTCCACACTCTCGGATAGTCTTTTTTCTTTATTTTTTATCGTTTAATAAAAATGTAATATTAAATATACTGACTCTTTCGTCCCTAGCTTATGGGAATCATCTATTATATAAGTATATTTGATTCACACTTGATCTAGTAATCTATTTTAAGAAACCCTGACAACTCAATTGTCAATTCTAATGATAGATTTTAGTTAAAGATCTATGTGACAAAATTCTAGAATATTCCTTATCCCTGGCAGATTACACCTTATCAAAAATCAACTTAATCTCCAAATATTATATATGCAAGCTTCTTGGTCTATATATGTCCAAGTGATTTTGGGAATCACCACTTCACTAAAGTCAAGGACACATATTTCTTAACTGAGATTAATTTATGTCCTCAAATGTAAGTGTCACATACATGTAAAGTTTTCCTCATAAAAGTGATTACTCCTAGAAAACTTTATCGAAGACTTGTTCAATGTGACTCGTCATATTACCACTTGTGCATGTAATTAGAATTTATTATTTTAATTATTATTATTAATTTTTTTTGTTAAATAAGTATATGTCATATCACCTTAGAATTGATGGCTCCTACGCATTCCATTGTTGCGAATATTTTGATTTACATAAAATACATTGTTTAGACATGGAAGCACTAAATTGTACATTTGGATAAAAGTAGTATTGTCTTATACACCCATTCAGTTGATTTCGTGGATGGGATGTAAAACTTCAGCCCAATTGAAGATAGCCAAGTGGCAAACAATGCACCAAAAAATCTAGGATTAGACCCACGGCTTCTCGATGCAAATCTCGCACTTTACACACAATGCGCACCTGATTAAGATCACTAGCGAACTGAACCACTAATACCGGGGATAGATTAAAGATGCACATAAGGGTTTTACAAGAACATATATGCATGGGAGGGTATATGATTGAATATGGATTTGAAATTTGACGTGTAGCCATCCAACACCATCTTCATATGGTTAAATTTATCAAATCATTCTGATTAATCCCTAAGAAGGTTACTAATTAAGTACATAACCTGATCATTTGAAAATGTGACATGTGGCATGTTAGGGATGCCCCAGACCCAAGTAGAAATCTTGTAGCCCCAAGGTTGACACTTCCCTTATATGGGTGGTGTGGGAAAAATGTAAGATAAATAATTATATGCATTTTATGTACTGAAAATGCATAAGAGAGGCAAGTGTGTTTCCTCTAGAGTCATTAAGATAATATCTTGCATATACAAGCTTAACCATCTTTTATACAATTATAAACATAATCCTATTCCAACTAAATGGGGTCAGTTACATGGATTCGATATGAAAAAAAGGAATATAAAGAAGCAACAAAAGAAGAAAAAATAAGTAAAGATAGGTAAGATAAGATAAATAGTAGTCAAAGATGCATCACATGAACATCACATACAAGGGGTTAGCTACCCAGGTCCTTGTCTTCCACAAAATTCTATCCATAGTCATACTAGCATCGAGCCCCACCACATGCATATATTTTCTCACCTCTTTGTCGATAGTCAGTTTAGGCTTGCCCCTACCTCTTATGGTTCATTCCAAATGGATCTGATCATTCTTTCTTACTGGGGCATTTATAGGTCACTATTGCACATTGTTATATCACCTCAATCGACTCTTGTGGAGCTTGTCTTAGATTAGTACAACCCCAACTCGTTTCTAATACAATCATTCCTTACTCTATCTTTTATAGTCTTGCCATACAACCCTCTCAACAACTCCATCTCCGCTACACTCAATTCATTCAAATCACTCGTCTTGACTGCCCAACACTTGTAATCATATTTTATGTGGTAACCTAATTGTTGCTCAAAATTTCATGAACAACTCATATATCAACGATACTCGACAACAGTTTTGTTACCATAACCCTAGTCTTTTAGCAGACTCGAGGTGCCTTCTAACTAATAGTTCCTTATATATAGAACACAATTGCGAGTGTTGTTGATGACTTTGATTTACGATAAATCTCAATAATCTTCTAGCGTAGGTCAAATAATTATAAGTGACATAGATGTGTAACTAATATCTAAAATTAAGCCAAGATCTGCCGATTGAAGAGTGACAGAACATAACCAATTAGTGAACGATGTTGGTGGTAAGCAATATTTAGTCACTTGACAAATTTGAGCAGAATTTTTTTTTTTTAATTTATCAAAGCAGAAAAAGATGTTACCACTTGCAGTTATGAAGCTTTGTTATTCAACAAAAAAATTTATGAAGCTATGAAAAATAGTTAATAGGTAACCTAAGGCAGTTGGGATAATGAGTGATCGAAATTAACAAATTAGATGTAGTTCATGGCCAGCCGTATATACTTTATTTTTCGAAACATGCATGCCACTTCTTTATTTATGGATATACATACACCTCATATGGATGTTCCAGTGAGGTCATGTGCCACTTATTATTTGATCGTTAGATCATTTTTTCTTTATTTTTTATTTCGTTTTAATAGTTTCTAAAAGTACGGTTGTGATTTGTGACACATGACAGCTTCAGACACTGAAAATCATAGCCTAAGTAGACACCGGCATGACCAAATAGTCTAAATAATTGCCAATGGTTTGGAATTCGTCCCTAGATTAGCAATCTAGGTTCCTCACCTAGTGAAGATGAAATTTTAAAGGTATGTTCAACATTTTCAACAAAAGCAGTATTTAGTAGGTACTATAGTGTAGGACTAGTTATGACTTATGACAAGTAGGTTTACTTCCAACTTACTTGTCACAAATTATTATCTTATGAGATATGATATAGTTAGGAAGAAAGATGACTTATTATTATAGAAAGGAAGAAGATCAATTTGACATTCAGTATGCATATATATTTTATTAAATTACAAATTGATTTACAAGTATGAACTTATGGTTTTAACAACAAGAAAAAAAAGAGAGATAAAAGAACGATCCCTGGTTGCACAACCGTGACACCCAAACATAGAGGGATGAAATGACATTCACACTCTGTGAAATATAATAAATTGACCCCATACTGATGTTCTTGTGCACCCCTTCATTGACCTCGTGTTGGCACAGAGCCATGTGATCAAGGAGAGTTATTTTTTCAAAAAATATACATATTACGTACGGATTATTGTTTTATGGAGAAATATTTTCTATTCAAGAGCATGGCCTTTGAATGACGCCTCGGCCATTGACAAGAGGGCATATATATGGATCATTTTGTAGCTCTTATGTTTGGGTGCAGAGGCACACTCCCTAATAGAAAACATGTGCATACTCTTATTTTATATTTGACAGTCTGGTCGGTGCTCAACTTTGTAGACTGTATCACCCAAAAAGAAAACTTTTTTGTAGATTTCATATATAAAGTTTTAAATCATAATATTGACCATAAAGTGAGATGTTTACTCTTATTTATATGTACACGTATTATTGAAAGTGAGATGGTTAATTTCAAGATCGAAATCTAGTGAATCCGAATGAAACCTTATCTCTTCCATGGTAAGACTTATGAAAACAGCCATGGAAAGAATAGCCGAAAGATGAGGCAACTTTCTTTATCCGATAGAAGGGAATATCACTTTTTTTTTTGGTAGAAGGAATATCACCTATAAAGCCATATGTAGAGCTTACATGCAAATTCTGAAGATTTAATACATAGTCTCCATTAGATTGGTCACATGTTATATTTTATGGAAAATTCTATGGAAACAACCTAAGCATGATATAAGAAGTGAAAATAAATTAAACCTAACATGAATGCAGGCAAACAATATGAAAACATTTATGATATAAAAAAACTAAAAAATAAAAACATTCCTTATACTGTCATCAGAAAATAATAATAATAATAATAATAATAATAATAATAAACATCATAAACTATAAAATCAATTTTTTTTTAGAAACTCATGCACAAAACCTTAAATTCTTAACATGCAACCATACATGAAATAATGCAAAAGAAATATATAAGACTTGAAAAACATGCATGACTCTGAAATATAGTAAGATTGCAAATACAATCATATTCTATTGATTTGGGATCCAACTGATACAAAAGCACATATAAAATAAGGAGAAGTTTTCCTTCATTGTGTGATGAAGTTCACCACTCCATCTTAGAGTTTACAAACCCCTATAAATTTTTAAAATCTTCCCAAAAGACCCCCAATACCTCACTCTCATCTAAAGCTCATTCAATGAATAAAAACTAGCTTTAAGGAAACTTGATCCTATTAAATAACATATACATTACATGATCGATAAATTTAGAATCATGCAACCGAAGAAGAACATCTTTAACTCCATTTACAACCCAAAAAGAACACCCTATAGACTATAAAACAGTTCATAGCCCATTTTGACCTAGATGCCCATCTATAAATTTTGTGATGCATGAGACACCTAAAAGAACCTTTTCATAATATTCCAAAGGATATATTCAATTAAAATCTGTTTACCAAAAGGATGGCAGGAAAGTGGGGGGGGGGGCCGGGAGGAAGTCTTGGATGAGTCGGTACGTAATGCATGACATTCATCAAATATGCTCCACATTGTGCAAAAGGTGTATGCTCTTTTGACTCTTTTTTCTCAATTAAGCGTGTATGGCACGCAAAAACACATGCATGTCGGCCCAAAGAGATTGGCTCTTTTTTTTTTTAGAACCCTAAAGTCTAATCACTCCACTAATTAGATCTGACCCATCCTTAATCTCAACAGAATACAATGTGGCACCATCTTTTATTTTACTTTAAAAAAAAAGTTTTAATTTTGATTTTTTATTTTAAAGAATTGTAAAGTTTCAAAAAGGAATTGGAAGATGAAACAGAATTTCCAAAAAGGAAAAAGATCCCCATGAGTTGGCATTAAAGTTGGAAAAACCACCTCTTAATTTCATCGGTTTCAGTTTGAGAAGTTGGTACTAATTAATAATTGATGGAGAAAAGAAAGTTATCTAGTTTTCGGTCCTATGCCTAGACTTAGTGGGTGAATGTCTCTCATGTTGGATGCCTCAACACATGCCCTCATTAACTATGCGAACAGGTAGCAGCGTTCTCTCTTTTATGATCAATTTTGATTTGGGTTATTTGAAGTGGTTAGACTTGAAATCGAATTAATTGACACCTTTAACTAGTAATAGTCATTATCAAATTAGCATTTAAAAAGGGAGGGGGGGTTCACAATTTACATCACAATGGTTTGTGATATGATGCATGTCGCAAAACCATAACAATATTGACAAAATAGGAAATATAATGTGACAAAGGATCAAAAGCTAATCTCATAGGTCAAATGTAATCTCGAAAAGAAGTAAGAAAAATGTGTTTAAATAAAGTTCATGGTGAATATAAAGCAACAATAAAATTACATAAATGCCACTGTATTCTTCCATGGTGAGACCGGATTAAGTTTTTCTACACCCAGAGTGTTCTAAAACATCTTCCCTATTGGACAAAATCGATAATACTCTCCCCCTATTGTACGATATCCTCTCCCACTAATCTGAAAGCCACTATATGCCCTCCACTGTGGTTAAAAGAAAACTTGATCTTTTTATAATTAAAAAAAAAAATTAAAGTCACATTTTAATCTCTTCCAATGCTGATTTTCTGCCTAAAATTGATAGATGAGACAAATGCAAGGTTGTGTATCACATGGACTTTCGCACACCCTTTCAAATGCTCCTACTTGGCAGAAAAATGTGTTTGTGTCATATGAATCATATCACAAACAGTTGTGACATTGGTTTTCCCAAAAAATATAAGGGAACCCTACAAAGTAAGGATCTCTCTAACACACAATGTTTTAGTTCACCGTATATAATAATACACATATCGACATAGATCAATCATTAATCATATTAATCTTATTTTAATTTAAAAAATAAATAAATAAAAACACTTTTGATTGTATTTACTGATATATATCAAAGTCCTGTTGATATTGATCACCATCATCTATGCATATCGACCAAATCAATCGATACAATACCGATGCCTAAATCCATGTTCACTTAAAAAAAAAAAAAAAGAAGAAAGGACAGGTTGGTAAATTCAATTGTCGATGTCACCCCTCTTGCTAAAATAATCCCCTCCCAAAAAAATTGCATTGCACATTCCAAAGGATTGTTCATGCCTTTACTCTTGAGCTTTTTTAGAGAGAAATTTAGAAAGGGTTTTCAGATCCCCAACAAGAGAGAGAGAGATTTTTTTCTCTTGTACGAGATCCGAATTGATTGTTAATCGATTAGCGACCCTAGTTAGTTTTTCCTTTACAGCCTCTTCCAACAATCCCACGACAACCTTAAGACATACAAAGGAATCAGTGCTAGAAAAAATCTGAAAATGCCGACATTGAAAGAGGTTGAAAGTTCTAAAAAAGAAGTGTGAAAGTCCATCAAATTCTACGAAACAAAATGGTGAGAGAGAGAGAGAATCAAAACTCTATCCTATCTCAATCACTCCCTCTCACTCTTTATTTGTCTCAAAGCTTATTTTTCTATAATAATGAAAAAAAAAAAAAAGGGTTAACGAAACCCCATCTCCAAGTGTAGGTATACATCAACGGGAGTGGTCAATGGAATGGCACATGCGAATATCTTCAGTGTGACCTTCTTGCACCCATTTTGTCTTGGAGCAGGTACATGTTAGAAAGTAATGTTCTTTCTTCCAAAAAAGAATAGGTCTATAGATTGCTGCCTATTCGTGTGGCCCCTACACCAGCATGGTGATCAATGAAAACATGTAGGAGCAATAACATGGATGGAAGCATTTATTTCAAGGGACCAAGGGAAATTTTGAGTGCTCCTATGCTCTCATGTGTCTATCTCTCTCCTCCCCATATGAAAAGACATCTTTGCCCCTTATTTTGGGGAGGAGAGTGATAGACACAAGGGTTCCAGGCAAAGAACTACTTCCCTACTATTATAATGGGAACCTACCTGGTGGAGTGGCACTTACACTAGCACAAGGGCTAAGGAGAACGGATGCAGAGGCATCAATATTAATGAAATTTTTTATTTTATAGGGATAAAGCGGTAATTTTGCATGAACTTGTGTCTGGGTGAAGTCAGATTTCCTTTCCTTTGTATAATATTTAATTTATTTATCTTTTTTTTCTTTTTGTTGGTAAAGAATATTTGATTTATTTATCAGTTTAACAATTGGCAGATAGATATATATATATATATATATATGATAGGAATGCCCTTATGTACCATATGTTACTGAACGGCAACAATGAAGATGTAGGATGGGATATCATACCAGAGAATTAGGGGACAATTTAAGGATGGGAAAAAATAGATAGACACAACATCCATTAATGTGTGGCACGCGAGCAGTGCCCAGCTTTTTCCTGTTTAAACCCAAAAGAAACCCAATGTTTAAATTCGGTTTTAAAGTGCCGGTTTAAAATTTCATTGATTTTGATGGGAAAAATGCTAGGCACACCACAAGGGTACCCTGCATGTGTGAACCTCTCTTCTCTCCTTTTGGGGGGAAAAAAAAACTTGCCTTCTCTTATCCAGCCTAATGATTGGTGCATAGCATTAGTTTACGAAAAACTAACGACATGCCCAACCCTCTCCCAATTTGATTTAGAAGAAGACTGGCACAATAATGGGGTGCCCAGGCTATGTCACTCTCTCTACCTCCCCCTTTTGAAATTACCTTATGGCCATACCCATGCCCCTCCCATCTAAGGGTGTGAATTAGGGACCAGAACTAGGAACCATCCCAGAAGTACTGTTTCGTTAAGACCCAGTATTGGATCGTCCTATTAATAAATGAGATGGTACTGGGATCTAATTTTGGTGCCAAATAATAAATGGGACAAGATTCCCAACGGTACAATATATATATTTTATGTTCTTGTGTTCAAGTTTTATGACTATATTTTGATGTATTTGAGTGGTATTTTTTCTTATGGAGGTTCCAGTTAATGGACCTTTAAGATCTATTACTATAAAGTAGTTTGGTGATAGCACTAAAATTACATCGGGACTTGTTTATTTAATTATTATTAATTCATACTTGTTATTTTTTGAAGCTCTTACATGTGATCTTGGGGAGTTTGAAGAAGAAAAAACCATTAAATTGATCATGGTTTTGTATTTTAATTTGCTTTATAAAGTAAAGAACACCTTAGATCTCATGATAATTAAAAATCTACAAAAATAAAAATGAAATGATCTTGTTAGGAACAATTAAAGTTTTTCACCATTTTCTACTATGATTAGAACCGTTTAGGAACCGGTACTGTCCCGTTCTGTTAGTAAACTAGACTAGGATCTAGGTTTGATCCATTAACAAAATGGGACGGATTGGCACCTTTGGTACCAATACCGGTATAAATTCATCCCAAATACTAAAAAGCGTCCTGATTGACACCCTTACTCTCATCCCAACCATGGATTTAGTTATTGGTATCAGTTGATACCGATACAATGCCAATCCCAAATTGCCCCATAGTGGTCATATCGGTCAATTTATTTTATCCCTTGCTTTTCATAAAAAATACATATTTTTTACACTTTTACCGTTGTTCTAATATTAATACCTATGGAGTGTAAGTTTGGCGGACAGCCGAACCCGTCTTGGCTCGTCTTGAGCCCGTACAAGGCTTGGGTTAAGATTTCTAACCCTAAGGGCGAGTTAGGGTTGAAACATACTGACCTTAGGTCAGGATTGGATCGGACTTGGGTTAAGGCCTAGCCCTAGCCTAGCCCTGATTTTAACCATCATTTATGTAATATAATTTAGGGCTATCATCCTATCCTTTTATTTTAAATAATAGAAATTGGATCATTGATTTTTATAGTTAAATGTCCTAAATATTTATTATTGTGTTACACTTAGTTTTACTTGTGTGTCGATAATTTGATCTATTGGTGGTTTATATATATATATATATATATATAACATATGACAAATAGCAAAAACAGGGTCAATCAACGTTAAGCCGACCTTAACAAGAATCATGGCCAACCTGACCCAATACAACCAATTAAGACCAAGTTGGATTGGCATGAGCCCAATAATTTTGGGCCTAGACATGAACCTGGCATGGTTGGATTAGATTTGGGTTAAATTTTGGAGACCTAGAGTTGATCCACCCTATTATACCCCTATTAATAGTTTAATACTCAATCCCAAATCAATCAGATAATGAGATCAATCTCTGCCGATATCAATATCACGAATCCAATACCAATACCTAAAACCATGATCCCAACCCGCTCTCCCTTCTTATTTATAATTAATACCCTCACTAGCCAGTGTAGCCGCACACCTTTGTATCTGCACGCGCGTGGTCGGTTACAAAACTGTTGGTCTGTAACTTTGTATCGTCGCCTGGCGCCTATTGCGGTGCGGTGGTGTCCACTATCCACTGAACGTGGTAGCACCGACCGACCGACCGACCGACCGAGCGAGAAGCTTCCATTTATTTATTTATTTTAATATTGTTAGAATACCGACATGCCTTTAAAGAGTTTAAAATATTATAGGAAACCCAATATAGACACCTAAATTGTGAAGCCAAAGGAAAAGCAAAGTTTTTACTATCTTAATAAGGCATTCAACCAGAAAAGCCTTATCTTAATAAGGAAACCGAGAGAGACAAAGAGGTAACTCCCCCCTTATAAGACAAAAGTGGGTTTAAGTTGTCTTCAATAGTAAGTTTAGAATCAAGTTAGCTACCCTGTCCCAGTGAGGCTGTGACACCACAGCAAAAGAGGTGGAAGATGAAGAAGATAAGCTCAAGATGATGAAGCATCATTGCCAAAAAGAAGAAGAGAATATGTGAAGAGAAAGGAAGAAAGGGAGTGGGATGGACTGTTTCCTTGTGTGAATCATCTATTCTGATTCCTACTTTTAAACCACATCTTCATAGATATTCATGCATAGAAGAGACTCAAATGTGGATGAGTATGAAATGTTCTTGTGTCACTACACAAGATAAAGGATAATGAGATCAAATTAGTGTTTTAGTCAATCTGAATTTGAGCATACCCAGCAGCCACTTAAGCACTGAATCGGTTGATTTTAATAACAATGAAAGATGCTGGGACCTTGTTATCAAAGATCTTTAGTTGGGTTAGTTGATGAAGTTGGACTTCATGAAACTACCTAATAGTGAATTTTATTCCATTTCCACATCTCTACTTCATACATGCTCTGCCTTTCTAATATTTCTGACTTATCGAGTTGATTAGGTAAAGTGGAGTTATGTGCCTAGTATCAATGGTTCTTTGCCACTTGGGCTTGTAGTATGTTCTAAGAGTTGGATTGTTCTCCCATTAAAGTGTTAAGTGAGCTGGGTTTAAAATATCATGACATAGATCGCTTTATACCAAGTGTGGGCATTAGTGCATTGAGAGGACCTTTCTTTAGTATATGAGGACTGAAAAGGATGCAAATCTAGGTATACCGGTTATTTTTGCCCACAGAGTAAACGTTGGGTGGTTGAGTGCAAAACGAGTAACTGCTGAAAGCATTTAAGTAATAAATAGTAAGCGCACCCCAAAGCAAGTGCAAAAGCTCAGAACCCAAAGATATATGGATGAAAATGCTTTGGACACATTAGATAATATCTGATTCTTCTATCTCGAACAAGTAAAAACACTAGTATTTTATATGACTATTAATCTCTCTTATCTATATGATATTATTTTCAACACCACCTTCTCAAAATAAATATAAAAAATAAAAGAGAGTAGATATTGTGAGTTTCAAAATTTTCATTTTATTTATTTATTTGGATTACTTGTTCTCTCTCTCTCTCTCTCTTTCTCTATTATTTAGGTGCCTACATAATCTATCATGACAAGTCATACATCATTTAGGTCCAAACACTAAGACTTTTCTATTGTTGCTATAGTTTCGTTCTAGCCATACTTCATAAATTATCTATCGGAAACCCAAGTAATTAATTTAGGTTTTCAATTTAATTGTTTTAAGATATTTTAGATGATTGTGTCTCCATTCCATAATTCTAGAAGTTTTGCTGAACACCATTTTAACAGTAAGAACCCATGCCACATATAGAAGCCCAATTGGCCCAAGTTTCTATTGTGATCTTATTTCTGAAACTTAGCCCATTATACTGATGTTGATGCAAGTTAAAATTTGACACCTGTGTCATTTAATAGGTGAAATGTGTATCGACCATTAAAGAATGAGGTTTAATCGTTTCTAATATTTTTTGGTATTGGTAGTGTTGAGTGGGTTTGTTTAAATAGTATTCCTTTGTTCCAATAATTATGTAATTGTTTTGGCAAAAATAGGGGGGGGGGTCTCTGTGGAATAATAATGTTGATCCATTGTGACTTAGTGACCATCAATTTAAGTTTAAAAATAGTCAAGATCTCTCAGTAAAGCAGAAGTAAGAACACATACATTATGACCCTTTCTAGATTCTGCATTAACGTGAATCTTATGTATTAAGTACGCCCTTTTAATTTAGTCAAAAATAGAATATTCATAATAACGGTCAAGGGATGGTATATTTTGTCAAATTCGTAAAACCTACCTAGAAGTTATTGTAAACATTATTTGATCTATACATTTTCTGAACAAATGAGATAAACGTTTCGTTCTAAGAAAGAAAGAATGTTTGGCATACAAAAGGCATCATAATCCCAAAATATCTTCAATCTTCATTATCAAGATAGTATAAATTTTAGGGAAGAAGAAAAAAAAACACACACACACACAAATGAAAAAAAAAAAAAAAAAACAATCCAAAAAAAATTCAAAACAATCCAACATGGGATAGGGCTAGTTCCCATGTTGTTTATGTGACGATCCTGCCTTCCCAAACTGGTTCGCCTACCGACACCTTTTCTATGGTCTCTGATGGGGCTTGGGGGCTGCCGCTCCTTGTGGTAGCCGAGGTGTGATTATACGAGACTCAGCTAGTTCTTCTATTGCTGCCAATTGCAAAATGGGGAATGGTTTTTCTGCAGCAACTATGGAGGCTGAAGCTATTAGGGACGGACTTTTATTGGCTGCTAGGCTGAATATTATTTCTATAATGCTTCTCAAGTTGTCTTGCCGTTATCCGCGCTCTTCTTGGTGTAGAGTCTTCTATTGATTGGGCTTCAAAGTCAATAGTGGATGATACTATTAGCTTAGTTTCTATATTTTCGTCTGTTAGCTTCTATAATGTTTCTCGCTTTACTGTTAGTGAGGTAAATTTCTTAGCCAAAGGGGCTTTGAAATTTGATTTGTCTCGTACTTGGTGGATAAAACCGCCTCCTTTTATTGTTCTTTCTGTTCTTACTGTACTTACTAGAAGGGGTTCTTTCAGACTTCTTGGTTTAATAAAATAGATTTCTTTTGCTCAAAAAAAAAAAAAATGTGGTGTAATCAAGTACTGGTTCTTTTTAATATCTAAAAATAGATTCAATCAAAGACAAATGATTCAAAATGTTAAACTTGTGCCATGTAAGGTGTGCTTGTGAATTTTGATTTTTAAAAAAGATCTTGAGTAAAAATGATTTTTCATTTTACCCTTCTGTAAATGTGTGTAGAGAGAGACTTAGAAAAATTATTTTAAACTTCTCATTTTGAATCAAATTTCTATTTCAATCTTGTTGCAAGTTGATGATAAAATCCATGAGCGTTCTAGTGGACATTATGCACTTGTTACACAACAACCTTTTAGCGAAAGGACTACGCAAGAAGGACAACGGGTTGGAGAAATGGAAGTTTGAGCTCTAAAAGAATTTGATGTTGCTCATATTTTAGAGGAGATTGAATAAATCCAAAACATTTGAATGATTTTTTTGCCCCTTAGTCTATTAAGGTTCTGTCTTTATGCCAGTTGAGATTCAATCATTCATTGGAATCTAAATCATGCAAGGGGGGGGGGATTCCATGAATGATGTGAAACACAATTAGATGGTTACCCGTGGGGAAAGGAATTCACATCTCATGAATGGTGTAAAATAAGATAGGATGATTACCTGCATGAGAGAGGATCCGAATTCATCTAAATTATTCATAAAGGAAGTTTTCATAGACCAGAGTCAGAACTGCTGCCTTATTTGGCATCAATCTCGTACCTCCCAAAAGAGCTAAATTAAATGAGAGGATTTTTTTTTAAACATCAGGTACCTAAAGGTTTCCATGCACTATTATTTAATGTTATCTTTATTTAATAATGAAGAACTCTCTATCTTTGGGGTTGGTCATGGGTATTACCATACACCTTGTCAGTGCAACTCAGTATTTTATTTGCATCTTGTGGAATAAACTAGGAGGTTACTCTTTTTGGAGATTGAGCCTGTGTAGTGTAAAATATGAATCTATGCTATGATATGTCACAAAACATATACACATTATTGAAAATAAAGGCATATTTGTTGAATCTGTATCTTGTTCTTGTGGTATCGAGAGAGAGAGAGAGAGAGAGAGAGAGAGAGAGAGAGAGAGAGAGAGAGAGTTTCTTACTTATTCTTTAAACATGTTTCACATTTTTCATAAAAAAAAAATGATCATTGTAGAAATCTGAGAGAGCCAAGGGACAAAGCGAAAGAGATGATTAGAGGGAACTCCAGTGTGGACTCTTCGATACCTAAGTCAAAATTTTGGACAAATAGAAATATAAGTTTGAAAATGAAATAGCAATAGGCTTAGAGTATGAAGTAATGACCTAAATATCTTGGGTATTGCTCACCTATTTATTGAGCGAAGACAATCAAACCCCATTCAACCTTGGAATGATTAACGGAATGATTTGTTCTCCTTCCACAACCATTGTGGAGCATCCTTATTCTATAACCGTCATCATGGAGAGTCCCTAATTGTTGATTGTGAAGAATTAATTCTCAATGAGATTTAACTTGGATTACAATATTAAAGTTGTTGTACATAACAGCGAAGTAAAGACGACAAGATGTATCTAACAACCAAGATTTGTACACTTGCATCTTCAAAATGAACATCACATATCAATGGACGTATAGGTCTCCAACCTCAGAAGAAGAGCTAAAAAAGTCAACACTACTAATGAGAAGAAGGAATGCTTTAACGGACAGCTTCTGACTTGATGGGAGCATTCACATGGCCATATAATAGTTTCAGTTGTTTTCTATTGTGGTAACTGGTAAGGGCCAAGGTGCGTCAGTTGGTTGGGTTGGGCCCTCTGTTAGTTAAAGCGGGAACGGCAAAAAAACATTGTTCGGTACGGGCATGTTTTAAATGGATCAAAACGTGAACGGAACGATCAAAAATACGGTCAAATACGGTAAAAACGGGAAAAAATAAAAAACGGACGATACGTGTTTTAAACGTTTATATTTAAATAATACGGTGTCAAAAAAAGGCAATATATAGACATAAATTGGCATAATAATTCTCTAAATACCTAGATAACAATAAAAAAAAAATAGCCCCGTTTTAAACGTTTCTATTTTAAAACGTTTATATTTTTTAAAATCCATTTTTTTACTGTCAAAAAAACGGGACGGCGTTTAAAACGGCAAAAAAACTTTCAATAGCCCCGTTCCCGTTTTTTACCGAATTTCTGTGAAAAATTCGGCAAACGGCGTTTAAAACGGAAAAAAAACGGGACGCCGTTTTAAACGCGTTTTAAACGCGAATAAACTAACTAGGGTTGGGCCTGGTTGGTCATCATTGGACTTTTCTATTTTAGGATCTTAGACTGTGACTAGCCAATTTAAGTAAGCGGTTATCATAGGCTAGGCATGATTTCATTTATAAATGGTAGGTCGGGTATCAGTCTTTAAATGAGCTAAATAGTCCTTAGGCTAATGACATAACTATTCCTAAACGGGCTTTAAATATGTGGGTCTAAATAAACTACCTCTAAAAAGGCTTTAAACATGTGGCTGAATCGAATTATTAATCGATCGGTCCTAGTCAGACGCCATCAAGTAACACCCTTGCATTGGGAATGATCGAATGTTTTTAGGGTTGGGATTGAACCCAACACATTTAATAAATAAGCCAAACTAGTTTTGAATTTTTCAATCGGACTCATCGGGTCTACCAGTGCTGGCCTGAAATTGACACGTGTTTTGTTTTTCTTTTTTTTTTTTTT
>NC_056558.1:24222737-24235928 GCF_013358625.1 Macadamia integrifolia
GAGAAACTTGACTGATTTTACGGATCATCCTTAGAATAAACCTTGATTATATGTAGTCACACCTAAACTGATTACATGCAGCCACACCTAACCATTTCACATGTTATAAGCTGTCTTAAAACATGAGTTTCATGTGTTGACTTAGGTATGTCAACAATACTGCATTTAAAGTAACAAAAAGGGTTCTAGTTTGTTATGTAGCATTTATATATATATATATATATATTTATTATTATTATTATTATTATTATTATTATTTTGGTAAATAATACCAAAACTTTTTCCTTCTAAATAGTAAGAATCTTTGTTATATGTGAGGAATGGTAGTATTAATCTTACCTACTTAAAAAAAAAAAGGAATGGTAGTTTTAATAGCCTTTAAGGATAACTAAATAATTGACAACGTTTCTTAAGATTTCACTGAGGGACTAAAATAGTATTATCTAATCAAAATTTGGTGGAGCACAAAAAAGAAATTAAAATTCAAAGAAAAAGAATAAACTAGATGTAAAATTAAAATCAGTCTCCTTTATGAGAAAAGCAACAAGACGGAGGGTTCTACACCATATCTCCTTTTCCACGAACTCTCATATGGATAACAGATCATACTTCCATAGAAAAATTATCTGTCCCCCATTCTAGTAATAATAATTGCCTATAAAAGACTAATAGTAATAGTTAAAAAACATTATTTTGATCATCATATTACAATGTTCTTATGTAGCTAATGTAGGAATGTTAATCTGCAGCTCTAAGATTGGAGAATAGAGTCAATAGACAAATAGTATGGTTAAAATCCAGGATTTTAACAATTATCTATTCTCAACTATGGATTTAGGGGACCGTATCAGTATTAGTATCGGTGTTGGTATCAATTTGATACGACGTGTATTGGTCAATTTTGCCCCTGTTTTTTTTTTTTTTTTTTTTTACCCCTAAAACGTATGGATAATAGATCTGGATTGGAGATCGGTCTCAGTTGATACTGACCAGATACAACCGATATGACCAGTACGATACCGATACTTGAAACCCTCTATTGTAACAGTGATGCTACTTAGGAGTTCAGCAAATTATAATTTTTCTAGTTTCTTGGTTGAAAGCCATTGTCATACTGAGTTTAAGATTATAAACGATGGGCCTAAAGCTCATGCTATTGCAGTTCAAGACATTTCTAAATCATTTACAGAAAAAAATATTTATGATAAAGATTTATAATTATGAATTCCATTTTTCTTCCAATATCTGTAAAATGGAATTAAAAGTGATGTAATTTTTTTCTGGTTTCTTGGTTTGAAAGCCATTCTCATAGTGATGGACTTGAAACTCAAGCTACTGTAATTCAAGACACTTCTAAAACATTTATAGAATATTATTTATGACATAAAGATGTATAATGATGAATTTTGATGTTTGTATTGTTCAAAGTTCAAACACAATTTACCTAATACTGTAAATAATATTAATAATATAAATTTGGATTTACCTTGAATATCTAATCAATCCTCAAGGGTTTTGTCAGTTCAGTGACCGCATTTTCATCATACTAAATACTATTGAATAACAGGGGTTTATTTTTCTGCATCTTTAGCACAATGTAGTCAAAGACAGCTAGGTGATGAGTTGTGAACTAGGTTATATTCCAACAAGTTATAAATTATATTATATTTACTAATTCATTGTAAGAATAAATTCTAAAATTGGTATTATGAAGATTCATAGTTTAGAACTGTAGCAAAGTAAATGCTTTTTTATTTTTACTTCCAACCTTGTCAAAAGCCCTAAATAAGAGGATCCTTTGTCTCATCACAGATTGGGAGTAAAATTTACTCATTTACCCACTGCATGGAGAGATTAACTGACTATTGTGATATTTTCCTCAACTTTATGTAAAATATGAAACAGTTGAGTTTATCTTATGACCAAAGAAAGTCAATCAAGGGGCAACTAATTTATGTTAGAAAGGTGTATCCGATATTGAAGTATAAGACCACTGTTAGGATGGGATGTATTCCTGGATTGCAGAAGAACTATTGAGGTAGACCCGCATTGATGTTGAAGCCAACGAACCAAAACAGGTTGAGTCGTATCAAAAGTAGATATTCTCTGTAAGGTCTTAAATGCCTCCTATAGAAGTACACTTGGGGATTCTGTCGTTTTACCTCCAAGATAAATCAGCCACAAATCTCTGTCTGATTCTACACAAACTCAAATCCTTTGGGAGAGTCAGGCTAGGTTCACTATGTATGGGTTTTGAAGAATGATTTTATGCATTCAGTCAAGAAACAAAGGAAGAATTTAATAGAACAATGAACCAAAAACTGTTATAGAGAAGAATTTCTCAGAACATATTAGAGAGAGAAAGAGAATGTATATACTGTCAGTGATAGTACCCTACATATACATACGAATAGGTGCTACCTGTACATGTATAGAAGTGTATGTCCACATATGGATAAGTACATGTTGGCCACATACCCATACCCATACCTTGACCTTGACCCCGACCATGGCCTCGGCCATGGACCTGGCCTCGGCCATGGACCTGGCCTGGCTTGGCACGGCTTGGCTCAGCTCGGCTCGGCTCAGCTTGATGTGCATGTGCAATTCAAAAGCACCCCAGGAAACCCCCACACATATGAGAAGTGGGAGAGTTCCTCCCCAAAGAGCTTACACCCTTAAGTAATAAGACTACAAATGTAATACCCTACTTCTTAAACCCGGTCTGATTACACGGTTGACATGGTTTAACCATGCAGGACCCGAACCGGAAAGAGTTAAGGCAGGTTCCTTATGGACCATGATGGCAAGGGTGACCTTAAATACAGGCTGGCCAGACAACTCCGAGCCAGTGCCAGAGGAGACGGGTGTACCCAAGCCGTGTACATGCACATATCATAAGGCCATGTATGGATAAAACAGGTATGTAGCTGTATCTTAAAGTGCATACGTATAATATACCTTATGCCGAGAGTGAGATTCGTGCTGAGAGTCGAATTCCATCAAAATCCCACTTGTTGGCCAATTTTTGGCCCTCAGGTGGGCGGTTACAGGTGGGCGCATCCGCCCACCCGAGTGACCCACCCATGTGGTTACTTAGTTATTTTAGAAAGTATAAATAGCGTTTATGGGTTTTCCATTTTCTCATTTATGACACCCGGATGTTTGGTGAGAAGAGTAAAGAGGAGAGAGAAAATAAGGGAAAGAAGAGGAAAAGAGAAGGAAGAGGAAGAAGAGATGGATTTCAGCGGCACCGAGGTTTGATCTTCCCATTCCGACGCCGGAAGAGTGATCTCCAATACGAGATCTACGTTTAGAGGTGAGCAAAGGCTAGGTTCTTTAAACTTTCACCATACCCAAGTAAAACCCTTGATTTGGGTAGAGTTTCTTGAGGTTTTGTAAATCTCCCTTGAGATGATGAATCTAAGGTTTAATTGATAATCTATGTGTTGATTTTGAAGGATTTGAAGAAGTGTTTATAAGGTTGGCAAAAGCATTGGTGATTTGAAGTGATTTTGGGGTTTTGAAGGAGTTCTTGAGCAAAGAAGGTAAGATGGCTCTCCATTCCTTAAATCTAACCTAGATCTAGGTTATAACTATCTTATGAGACCTTGAATGTGTGGAGAATGGGTTGGGAAGAGCCCCATTTTCCCAAAGGTTGGGGAAGGTTTCAGGTGAAAATGACATTTTTCCGCTAAGACCAGTGGGCCAAATGGCCCGCCTGAGGGCACCCGCCTGAGAGGGCAGACCCTCGGGGCCAACTGACGGGCCCAACCGACGGGCCAACCGGCGGGCCAATCTGCCCGTAGATCTTAGCAAGACCCTCGGGCCCAACCGATAGGCCGATCGGCGGGCAGGTCCTGCCCGTCGGTCATGACCGATGGGTCTGACTGGTGGGTCATGACAAGTGGGCTGTCGACCCACCCGAGAGGCTCTCAACATGATTTTTAAGTCCGAACGGACCCAAAACGGATGTGCGACCTTCTTTTAGGATTCTAAACATGATTTTGTCATTGGATCGTGTTAATTTTGATCCCAAAATGGTGAAATGCTAACCCCATTCCCTTATGTTAGGTTCACCAAAACGTACGCTTCTCGCACCGGATCTCACCCGTACCGAGCGTGAGTCTTTGTACACTACAGGTAAGTGGGGAGAGGACGTTTGGCCTTGTTTCAAGACTTGTTTGGCATTCATCTAATTATATCTAGACTAGCCATGTCATCATGCAAATGCTATGTAGCTTAGCCATCCTCATATTTTATGCCATGTGTGTTGTGTTTATTTCTCAATGCCAAATGATGATATGCTTATGTGATGAATGTTGACATCATTGTGCATGATGCATTAATAGACTAGATGTTGTAGTCGGCTAGGAAACGAGTGCATTGGTGGCCCGTGGAATGGGACGCGGTGGCACTATGCAATCGTACTATGTCATATAGGAGCATGCGGTTTATGATTATCATCTTCCCGTGCTACGACCCTTCCCAACAGGGGTTGAGGTGTTGGGTTACCATTTGGGGTGAAGCAGTGATCGCGATTGTCGGGTCATTGTGGCGGTTAGACATACGCCCGGCTGGTCATTAGGACAGTCGACAACCTCGGTGGTATATTCAAGATGGCCAATCGTACTGCTTTTAAATTGCTGGAGTCAGCACCTTTAATTTCTATCATTTACTTTATGTTGAGAGCCGGTGGTTGGCATGTTTTACTTTTTTGAGTACTCACGGTGGGCCTTCTCCGACAGCCCTATGGGTGTATCGCGGGATGGAGTTCGCGGCTCGTACCCGGAGTATATGCGCACTGTGGTTGTAGTAGAACTAAACCAAGGACTTAGTAATGTTGTTTAGATGGATGTGATTAAAAATGAATTGCATAGCATATAGTGCATATGGTTGTGATTTGTTGTATGGACTGCTGTGTGGTCCTTTTCACTTACTGAGCTAGTGAGCTCATCCCACGTGTGCACCTCTTTTAAATGATTTTGCAGGTCATCAACCAGAAGAGCACGGGTCGGGCCCCACAGTTGAATTCCCTGAAGAGGATTGGTGGGTCCCCGAGGAATTAGAGCACAGCACGGATTGCTCGTGCGAGGGCTGTGCTGCGGGACCGCAGCTCTGATGCCGAGCTGAGCTTAACTGTTGATACCGAGCTGAGCTCTTCTTCTGATACCGAGCTGAGCTCTACCTTTTGATACCGAGTTGAGCTTTACCTTTGATGCAGAGCTGAGCTCTACTTTTGATGCCGAGCTGAGCTATACCCTTTATGTTTTTTATGATCCCTTTTGTGTACTTGATATGTAAATTGTATTCTTTTGTGTAAATATCATGCCTGCGGGCCCACATGTACTTAACTATGTATTACAATTTGGGTATCAAGTATAATGGAAATATATACAGGTAAATTAAGCCTTCCGCTGAACTGATGAACACTTTATTAGTTGTGTGTATGCTGTGGTGGGATACTGCATCAGATAATTCTGGCAGGTTTGGGTTAACCGATGTTAACCTGGTCACCGGTCCGGTTCTGTGTGAATGGGGTGTGACAACATATGCACTCAATTCGACTCCTCTCAAACTGATGTGGACTTAAAACACCCTGGCTTTTGAGTACAACACATTGACTTTTGTTCTAGAGTTTTGAATTTTTATTCAAAACTTCCCTCCAAAACTATTGACCTCAAATCCAAAAGTTAAAGTAAAAGTAAAAAAATAAAACTTAAACAAGGGGATATGTTATAATTTTGAATTTTTTTAGGGTAATTTACAGTGCCACCCCCTAGAGAATGCCACAATTATAAGAACACCCCTCTGTTTTACCAAATTAGACTCAGACCCCCTACAGTCAGTCACTGTTAAGGAATTCTATGAAATGACGCTTTTGCCCTTATGAGTAAAACACTGATAAGTTACCCATTTTCATTATCCCAAAAATACCCCTTTACCATTTTACCATTTCATTCTCCTTATCTCTTTCTCTCCTTCTCTCCATACCTACGACCGAGGGTTCAGACAAGTTCAAGCCGAGTACTGCTAGTTCCGTTGCCGGCGAGAAAGGTTTTTTTTTTTAATTCAACTTGTCACTCTGTTACAAGTTATCAAATTTCTCCTAATTCTTCTCTAGTTATCTATTTTGGTGATCCTGTTTTGCTAGTCACTTTCATTTCATCTATTTTGAAACTAGTTTTGCACTTATTGTAATTCCTCGTATAAATGGCATGAGAGAGGATTGATCATATTGGACCACTAGGGTTGGCTGAAACACCATCGGAATTCACCATAAAAACTGAATTATCTGACGGGCATAGAGTGGTTGGACTCTGCTTAGTACATTTTATAGGGTTCAGAGCTTCCCCTTGGGTCGGTCGTTGAAATGGATTCCGCCCTGGTTGAATAAAGAGAGCAAACCCAACAACTCCTCGTGGGAAAGTTTGGAAGGTCTCTTCTCCTCAAATCCACCAGCCTTTAGAACCCTAACAATCTTCTCTCATAATAAACCCATCTCTGTTTCAGCAAAGCAAGATGAAGAACAACCCTCTCCTTTCTCCTCCTCAACCTCCTCATCATCTTCTTCATCTTCTTTATCATCTTCTTCTTCTTCATTGCCATCATAATTGTACTTGGTGGCAACCGCGTTGTCTCTCTGAGCAATTGCTATTGCATCACTTAATTGTGATATCTTCAACAGTTCAATCACTTTCTTCTTTTGCTTCAACGTGGCTCCCATAGTCTTGTTCTTTCTTGCTAAAACACGTCCGCGTGAAAAGCCCACCATTCATCCATATCCACCTCTGGGACTGTAGCCTTGGGGTGGATCTTGACGGCAGAAGAGTCGACTTTGGGACAGGGGACGAAGTTCCTCTTCCTAACGTTCGTCCTCTATACCGTTGCCGTTGCTCTGAACGATCCCCGATGGTCCAACAATCACGATTTGGGAGAAAGGTAAATTAGGTTTGGAATGGGATCCAAATCAATAGATTTGGGTAAAAACAATTTTAACTTACTGCAAGGGTATTTTTGGTACTTCATATTTAATAAAGGTATTTTGGTATTTAAAATAAAATCTAATTGCTGACATAAAAAAATAAGGTATATTCCTTAAGAGTGACTGACAATAGGGGGTATGAGTCTAATTTGGTGAAACAGAGGGGGTGTTCTTATAATACTGACATTCCCTAGGGGGTGGCACTATAAATTACCCATTTTTTTTATGATAGAAAGTAAGTACTTGTATATATATACAACAATCCCCCACTAGTTTCAAAATTCCTATAAGAAAACATGTATGAGCTTAGTGAGCATATTAGATGTAATAGGACATGTAATAGGTGTTTTTAGGACTGAACTTGCATTAGGTCTAATAAACTACACTATAGAGTACGGTTGAAGTTAGACTTCTTGAACATTTCCTCATCGTCGTAGTCGACTTGCTCACTAGCAATATCCTATTGGTTGACCTTAACTTTAATCCTTTTATATAATTAGACATTTTTAACCCACCTTGTCCCATATCCTGGTCATATGGATGTTTAGAGAGTTCGGCTATAAAACTCTCATCGGTAGGCGGCGCCATCCCCTACATCCACTTAGGTCAACCCATAGTGTGCACCACAAATTACAAACCCCCGCATTTGTGAGCTATGACTAAGAGTTTAACTCATCATCTTTTCTTTGTGGTGGTACTATTTTACTATCTAATCGGAATGAATGATTTTATAGTAATACAAAGCAAGTCATCTAGTGACTTTGTTTTTACCCTTTGAACCTAATTCCATCACATGATTTATGTCATCGGCCTTAAGCTCATTCATTTAGATATATCATGTATAATATTTGTAGACAAAGGCTTTGTGAATATATCCGTCAGACTGTTTTTTGACTTCACAGAGTCGATAGCTATCGTACCTTCACTTACGTATTTGTCTTGCAAGATGATGTCTTAGACAGATATGTCTTCTTTTCCCATTGTATGTTTTGCATTTTGCCTTAGCAATAGCTACCTGATTGTCACAATACAATGATATTTATACGACAGTCTTTGACCATAATGGTATGTCCGCCATAAGATTTCTAAGTCATTCGGCTTCCGTTCCATCATGTTCTAAGGTTATAAACTCTGTTTCCATGGTAGATCTTGTTCCATGGGATTGTTTAACAGATTGTCATGAAATAGCCCCACCCCCTAGTGTGTAAACATATCCATTAGTTGCTAATGATTCATTTGTGTCCAAAATGCAATTAGCGTCACAAGCCTTCTAAGACACTTGGGTTTCTACTATAATACAAACCATAATTTATAGTACTATTTAAGTATCTTAGTAATCATGCAATGCATGCCAATACTATTTTTTAGGATTATGAGTGTGTTGACTCATTTTTTCCACTGCTAAAGCAATGTTAGACTTGGTTGAATTCATCAAATATGAGATTGAACCAATAATTTGAGAATATCTTTTTGAAAAAATAGGTTCTCCCAATTTTTATTTTTTTTAAATGACAACCAATATCTAAATAGGTTTTAAGACTTTGACAGTCAAAGTATCAATATTTTTAAGTATTGCTTCAACATAGTGAGCATGAGATAAAATAATTTATTCTCTTTCCTGATTATCTTGATTTCAAGAATCACATCAACTTCTCCCATATCCTTTGTATCAAAGTTACGAGAGTTTTAGTTTATTTCACCATCCTAAACTGGTTCCCATTATGGAGTATTGATATAGGGCAGCATCTTTTAAAGAGCCATGTCTTCTTTACTTTTAAAAAGGTAGAGCATCTATCAGCCGTTAGATTTGAATATGCCATATTAAGTGCAATTTGATCAATTGATATGGGATTTTCATAAGAGCATCTGTGCATGTGTGTTACACCGAATCCCCTATTCATTTTAAAACACAAATCAGCCCCTTTGGCCTTTAAAAATTGCAATCAGTCCCTTGAGATTTCAAAACAAGTTCCACAAAACCCTGCACTGGCCGAGAGCTATTTGAATATTTTGTATTGGATTTTTCAGACCGATCTTGCGAAAATCTTCATAACTTTCTCATGCAAACTTCGGTTAAGCCAAAACAAAAAATTTTGGAACCACGATTCGACACTCTACAACCTTCTGAAAGACCCGATCATCCAACTTAGCCATGAAAATGACCATAATGCCCCTGAACCTTTTTGATGTTGTAAATTTTTTTATATGGAATCAAAATGCGATGAAATCCGAAGCATTGGAAAGACTGGATTTTTGTCGTATCATTATATTGACAAAGTTTTTTCCAAAAAATTCATATTCAACGCCTAAATTGCCTCCGACTGCCATAAAACTCATATTTTGATCGTGGATGCCATAACTTCTTCATATGGCATCGAAACATGATGAAATCTGAAGCATTGGAATTGATAAATTACAATATAATTTTTTAATGAAGAAACCATCTTCCAAAAAAATCATTTCACTGCAAAAAATACCCCCGAGCATAATTGGGCCAAATTTGTCAGTTTTGACCCGAAAACTCGCACCACCTATCATGAATGTATCAATCTACTCCATGCACATCATGCGGATCTGTTATCTCATCAGTGACACTGAACACTGCCACATCATCACTTTTGGTCATGTCATCAAACTGGCCATGTCATCACCGCCATGTGGTCGGGTTGCCAACAAGGACAACCATAAAACAACAATGGTAAGTAGGAGTAAACATGATAAAAATAGAGATAAAATCTTGAAAATTGTGTACATATAAAAGACCAAAATACCCTAGTGTAACACTAACTTAGAAAAAAAAAAAGCCAAAAAATGAAGGAGTAAGACTGTATGAAAAACCAATGGTGAAAACCATGAAAAAATGATACAAGACGATGCAAAACATTAGTAAAAAATCATCGAACACTTATAAATAAATTAAATAATGAAACAAATAACATAAGATATGAAAATTTAATTTTCTGCTAAACATGAAAATTAAAGAAAAAATAGTAAAGCAAAAGACCATATAAAAAATAACGATTGAAATATAAGAGAATGTACTAAAACATGGTACAATTAATAAGCCCTAAATAAAACTAAGGAGACATACCCCAAATCATGGCAAGCCACTATGGTTGGTAGCAATGTATACTCAAGTAAATAAAAGATATCTCACAACAAGGTTAATGAAATTAAATGAAAAAAAAAAAGTACTCACCTAGATTTACCTTTCCTGAAGAGTGTAACTTTTGTGTAGAGCTATTTTGGTTGGAACACCTTGATTCATTATTGCTTGTCTTGCTTTGGGAACAAAATGAGGTGTCCTTGTATGGCAATGCCATTGGCACAAGTGGTAGGTTCAACTCATAGATAGTTTCTAAGGGCATGTTTGATAACGTTTCAAGAAACGCGTTTCTGTGTTCAGAAACTGAACAAAAAGCGTTTGATAAAACTGTTTCGTTTCACTTGTTTTTATAAATAATAAAAACTGAAATTTTTACCAATTTATGGTTCAAGAAACGACCCAGGCGAAACAAGTAAAGTTGTTTCTGGAAACGATTTGTGGCCATTCTTTCGTTGGTTACTATTGACTTCCATAAACATGACTTATCAAACACCTTCAATTCCGTTTTTGTTTCTAGAAATGAAAATTTATGTTTCTGCCGTTTCTTGAAACATAAATGGTAGAAACATTATCAAACGGACCCTAAGTGAAAGAAAGACGGGGGAAGTTCAAGCTTTCAATACTAGAAGTATGAAACACAACTATGAAGCTTGTCACTCATCTGTTGCTAATTTGACAAAATGGCCTTCTCTCTCCCTTGCCATGAATATCTCATCCATGGCAAGAACTTGATCTTGATAAAATTGAGGCTAAGGTATCATAATCATAGAATATCAAATGTAACTTAAATAACTAAACACACATGACAACGTGTGTAAATAACATCTAATCCTTCGCAATATCAAAATTTAAGGGATGAAAAATGAGATCAAGAATAGCGGAGTTGCTCCTTAGCAAACTGAACCTTGGTAGCATTAATGTTGACTGATTTGATTTTTTGATGAGGGAGAGAGAAAAATTATTAGATAAATTTGTTGCTAGCTTGATAACTAGGGCAATAGAGACGAAGACAGAGACGGAGACGGAGACGGAGAAGGGGAGACTAAGAAATAAGAGGAAGACTATGAAAAGGAGAACCTGTATAAAATGTTATACCCAGAAATATGAGGCTCCACAACACTTACGAACGAAATTGGAGATGAGAGGACAAAGGAAGAGAATAGAGTAGAGTTTCAGAGTTGACTTGATTCATTGTGCTTGATGGGATTGGTAGCCTAGTGGTGAAAATGCCCTCGACCCATCATCGTTCGAATCGGTAGATTACTGTACGAGGGCTTGTCCTGGGGGCTATGATCACTATCACGGAACACCTTTTTTTCGCATTACAAAAAAAAGAAATTTAAAATAATTGAGGAGGTGTTCCAATTTTAAAATTGAGATTGATTTCGCTCTTCCTTTTTAATGACCACATGGTCAATTTGATGGGCAAAACAATGTTTTTATGTTAAAAATAAAAACCACAATTTTTCTTCCCATAACGATTACACAACCACATCCACCGCCATTGCCACTAGCATCAACACCACCCCGCTGCCACCACCACCACCACCACCACCACCACTTCCAAATAAATATAGAGAATTGATTCTCAATAATTGATTTCTTATTCTTGAAATATTTCAGATTTTATGCAATCAAAATAATTTTATTTTATTTTGATTATTTATTTATTTATTTATTATTTCACGATTCTTGCGTTAAAAAATAATCATAGGATCAATCAAAATTAAAATAGAATAGAAATCATACCAAATCTGGATTAAAGTGATTGGCATCCCTTAGTATAATTTGAAATCCACCATATGTGGGTCCGGCCCACCAAAACGTGACTATTGCATCCTTTTTTTTTTTTTTTTTGTTTTGGGGGTGAAAATTGCATCCTATTTCCATTCCAAATTGTGGGCCACCACACCAAACATGCACGCAACGTGTTAGAGAATGTAAATGACGATGCACACCATCTTTACAAGTTACAATCTCTGCCGGACCACTGCAGAATATTCAGTTGAAAACTTGGAAGTTAATGACAGATAAGGCTCTCTGATCGTGAAGGCATGAAAACAAAAAAGAACAGTGAAAGATGCAAAACCGAAAAAGCTTAAAAGCGTAATAGGCAAAAAGGCTGACGCGGAATTTGATGGAGGTGAAGTTTCTTTTCGTTTGAATCTGTGGATTTTTCGAATTTCGATTCTTCAATTTTGTTTCCTTTTTTTTAATCGATTTTTTTTTTAGGTTATGTTTCGATTTTTCTCTCATAATCTATGTTCGTCTTTGTCTATGTTCAGGGTTGCGATCTTTGGGTGATTACGGGTTGAATACGAAGCTCTCGAATCTATTTCAGGTGTGCTTGTGTTTTAGCTTATTTATCTCGTCTTGCTTTTCTACCGGCAATGTTTTGATTTAAGAGAGAGAGGAGAAGGATTTGAAAGAAATATGAATTAGTGGATCAAGGGAGTTAAATTTTTGCTATGGAAATGAGGTTGCTTTGAATTTTTGAATGCATCTGTAGTGTTTATTTCATTGTTAAATAACGTCGATGGGTATAGTTTAACTGATGTGGCATCAAATGGCTTAATGTGGGGTTGTGAGCACCCTGTTCTCGTGATCCTGTACTGTCTTTTACACTGAGATACAGATTAATACGAAAGGGAAAACCAGTAGAGAACTATATAATGAACATGAAGGGTGACTGGTCATTTGTTATAACACATTAGAAGTGTCTAAAAACGATTTATTTGGATCATAATATGTTGTCTTTGCTGTAAATAATCTGTTTCTGCAGATCCAAGTTTACTAGTTGCTGTGTTCCCTGTCATTGATTCAAATGGGATTTGTATCTATGTGCCAGCATTTCTCTGAATGAATGATTTGGAATTTGAGTTGTCTACTTTTCTCCACTGAACAACAAAAAAATTGATTGTATCTAATTTGAAGCTTAGGGATCATAAGTCATAACTGCCATTTCAAAATTTGATAGTATTAGTGACACTGTAAACAGATTGGTTATTGCAATTCTGAAAATAATTGCATGAGAGGATAAAGAAAGATTTAATGGTCAAAGATTGAATGACAATCTACTACCATAACTGAGGAGCATTAC
>NC_056558.1:24235959-24278054 GCF_013358625.1 Macadamia integrifolia
AAAAAAAAAGAAAAGAAAAAGAAAAAGAAAAAGAAAAAGAAAAGAAAGAAAGAAAGAAAGAAATATTGATGAATGGATTGAATGCTAAGTCCATTGTTTGTCCTCACATTAAAAGGAGTGGGAAAGAAGGGGAGAAAGGGAAGAGCAGAAGAAAATATACTCAGAATTTGTGCAAAACACGGGTAGGTAAGGCCTCAACTTGGTTGCCTTGGTTTTGCCTATGCCTTAAGGCTGCTGGCCACAGTGACAGACAAGGATCTGTAACCAGTAACTGTAATAGAAGAGAGAGGAGAGAAAGAGATTGAGGGAGAAGAAGAGAATAGGAAGAATGAAGAGAGGAAGACTGCCAAGAGTGTAGTAGGCTCGATACACTTGTAGTACCCCCTACTGCTAGTGTTTATTAACACCCAAAGTAGTACAATCAAATAAGGAAACTAAATCCTTTCGCAACAAGAAAGATAAAATAAGAAGTCTATCCTATAAGTAGATATTTATCCTAACTTGGGAAAGAAATAAACTAAAGCAAGGAAGTAAAAATCATCCACGATAGGGACACTCCCCCTATCGTAATACATATCTTAACAGACAGTATGGCAAGAAAAGAGAAATGATCCTATGCTCTTTGTGAGGGCTTAAAACGAAGTGAATTGGAGTTGCAATCAGATGCCTATAACGTTTTTGAGGACCATTTGAATCAAGTTGGGCAATGTTTAAGGTTTTGCCGAAATTTCGCAAAATATTTCAGTTCACAAGATATCAAAACGAAATTCAATGCAATATGTAGAAAAATGCAAAGGTTTCGGTGTCATTTCGACCGAAACAACAAACATTTAATATAAAATTTATAGTTTTGAACGAAATGGGTTGAAATTACGACCCATTTTGTTGGTTTTGCTGGTTTCAACTCTAAGGTTTGTGGAAACTTGGTTTTTTGGCCAAATCACTACCATACAAGCATGGAACAAGTTGAGTGATGATTTACTGCGTTTGTGGAAGTTTTGTGCAAGATTCAAAGTTGTATGGAATAAGTCATATTAGTGAATATATACAAGGGTGTACAACGTATACTATCAACCTAGAGTCCAAAGTAAAACTACCATTTTGAGATTTTTTTTTTTTACAATCTAAGGGTTCCACTATGTTTAAAGGGCTTAAAATGGGGTTTCCTAGAAGTTTCAAGACGTAATCTTGCCATTTGGGCCTAAAAAAAATCTATCAAAACCTTCCAAGTGTCGACTGAAATGTGCGGTTTCGTGAAATATTTTGGTTTTGAGCTTGGTCAAAACTAGGCTCGAAAATAAAACATGGAACCTTGCTTTAGAGGTTCTAAGAGGGAAGATAAAATCTTGACCCTTCAGAAGACAAACCATATATGGATCTAATCACGTTAAAGTGTCTAGGTACAATGTATCTAGTAGATTCTGTGTGTAGATATAGGATAAGGATTGTGACTCATTGTTACTCCTCCTTATATTATAAATAAAGCTGGACTCTTATCATAATTGACAAGCTGAATCATTACCTCATATTCTCATAATTCAACTTGGTATTAGAGCCAAAATCCCTAAAAGAGTTCTATTATTTTTCCGCCACCAGTAGGGTCAACACCATGAGTTCTTGAGGGTCCGGCCTCACCGGTGAAACATGGTAAACTGAACATGTTGCTCCCCGCAAGACCTACTAAAACCCACTCAATATTAACCATGTTCCTCCTGCATCACTCGACCTCCGACCATGTGGCCCCAACCGCCCATTGTCGGCTTTATCTAGCCCACATGGCCCCAGCAGTTGTCTGCCACCCCTAGCGCCTTTGTTCTTTCCTCCCCGCCATGGCATCTTCCCGTCTTGCGCCTCCCTCTCGACACCTAGCTGCCTGCTTCTCACATTGCCAGGTCCTTCCTTCTTCGGTGGCCCTTGCTAGCCCTCTCTCTGCCATTGGTAGCCTTCTCTAGGGCCTTGCCCCTGCTTATTTCACCAAGTCGACTCCTCTTGTGTATGTACCACCTGTTGCCAGCGAACGGAAGTAGTGGCTCGCCTAATTATACCTCCTGCCTACATCCTTGGACCTACTACTCCGGAAACAAATCCATCCATCAACCCTCACACCATCATCTTTTTGCTTCGGGATTTTGGTCTTGAGTGCTTCTATGACACGGTAGACCCCTCTTACATCCCTTGTCAGTTACTTAGCAACCATTATTTTGTTTATATCTCCAACTCTACGGTTGAAAGTGACTCTCGCCACCTTGGGAGGTTCTGGTTGTCGTGGGTGAGTCTTATTGGGACTCATGGTCTTAAACCCACCCTCCAGCTGGGACTAATGAAACTAAATGGGTCTAATTATCTTGCCTGGTCGAGGGTATGTCTACTGACCATCTAGGGTAATCACTTCTCGGGTTACTTGACTGGTGACACTCTTATGCCGATTGAGAGTATTGCCAAAAACACTTGGTAAGCCCATGATGAACTTGTCATGTCTTTCCTCAACTCGATGGAACCTGCTATTAGTTTTAAGTTTTGTCTTGATGAATTATGCCAAAGATCTCTAGGATGCTATCCAATAGACTTATGCCAGACTAGTAATTATGCTCAGATTTACAAGCATCATAGCTAGGTTCGAAAAACTTCTCAGAAGGAATTCATTCTGATTGCCTATTATGCCACTTTGAATGGCCTTTGGCAGCAACTGGACTTTTACCATTCTATCCCGATGGGTTGTTCCATTGACACTATGGTCTTTCGGAAAGAGTGGGAAATGGAATGGGTCTATGATTTCCTTACCGGTCTGAATTTGGAATATGACCAGATCTGCATTCAGATTCTTAGTCGGGTAAGTTCCCTATTTTACTTCCAGCCTACAATCTCCTTCAGCATTAAGATTTCCGTCATTCTGTCATGATGCCTACATTGGTTCCTCCTCGCTCTGCTCTGGTGTTTGCACCTGCTAGTATAGACTCGTCTAAGTCTATACCTATTGCCCGCGAACCTGTTAAATGTGACTATTGTGGCCGGCTGTGTCACACTCGCAACACCTGTTGGAAATTTCATGGTCACCCTAAAGGAGGGGGTTGTGGTCGGAGACAAATCTCTACATGCCACTAGGCTCATCTCTTTGAAACTGCTGATAGCTCTTTGCTTGGACCTGCTCCTTCTGCACTGGCTTCATCTTCTATTGTGCCTTTCTCTTCAGATCAATTACAGGCTCTACAATGCATGATGTTTCAGCTTGGGACTCCGAATTTTACACCTAGCACTGCCCTTACTTCCTACCTTGCTCAGTCAGGTACTTTTCATGTCTCTTCCGGTTCTGGTTGCTTCTGGATTCAGGAGCCTCATACTATATGACTAGTTCTGTTCTTATCTTGCATGGGTAAGGACATAGTTTGGGTTGGTGATGGATCCCTATCCTCCATTCCTAGTAAAGGTTCTGTCAAATGCTCTCGTACTATTTCCTTATCTTCTGTTCTTCATGTTCCTAATCTATGTGCTAACTTACTTTCTATTTACCGTCTTACTGTTGAATTAAATTGTTGTCTCTCATTTTATTCCATCCACTATCTTTTTTTCCACTATCTTTTTTAGGATCTGGTGATGGATTAACGGTTGGATATGGTAGGGTACGGGATAGGCAGTATTATCTGGAACCAGTCCTACCACCTCTTTCTGCTCATACTCTTCGGGCTGACAACATTCTTCAGCAAGTGCACCTCTGGCATCTGGCACCAACGTCGTGGTCATCCCTCCTTTTGTTCTTTACATTTAATGTTTCCTTCCTTAATAAAGGATTGTAGCCTGGATAATTTTCATTGTGAAACTTGTGAATTGAATAAACATATATGGATTTCTTATCCCCCCACTTTGGATAAATGTGAAACCTCTTTTTCTGTTAATTCATTCAGATGTATAGGGACCTTCTCGCATTGTTACTCGGGATGGTTACTGTTGGTTTATTTCATTGATTGATAATTGCACCCGCTTGACTTAGGTTTATCTCCGTCAACATAAATTTGAGGCATTTACTTGTTTTCACTCATTTCTTACCATGATCCGTACCTAGTTTGATGCAAGGTTCAAATCCTTCGCAATGAAAATGGCACTTGATATATTGATGCTAGCTTTTGTCAGTATCTTGATGACTAGAGTATTCTTTTCCAAACCTCTTGTGTGCACACTTCGGAACAGAATGGTATCCCTGAATGGAAGAACCGTCACCTTCCTGACATTACCCATTTCCTTTTATTTACCATGAACGTTCCCAAATATATTGGAGGGATGCTGTTCTCACTTCAGCATATCTCATCAATAGGGTTCCCACTAGTGTTCTAGATTTCCATAACACTGTTAGCCATCTCTTGGATGCCTCCCTTGCCTCTCATTTACCCCCTAGGGTCTTTGGTTGTGTCTGTTATGTTCACAACTCTACTTCTTCGAAGTCGAAACTGGATCCCCATGCCTTTCACTGTATCTTCCTTGGTTACTCTCCTCCCCGGAAGGGTTACAAGTGCTACCATCCTCTCTCTAGACACCTCTTAGTTACCAATGGATGTTACCTTCTTCCATGAGTTAGAACCAATGTTTAGAGTGTCCCACCATATCATATCGTATTGGCTAATATGTATCGGTATTGCTGGGTATCGATATGATACAGTGAGATATATATCTCTTTCTATAGAAGGGTTGTTGTATTTATCCCACCGTATCGGCCAAAAGGCCCAATATTGTGTGATACCATCAATACTTCTCTTAAAACCCCCATGTGGGTTCATTCTCAATTCAAAATCTACCCCGCCTCCAAAAAAAAAAAAAAAAAAAAAATATCCAAAAGACTGAGAGTGATCCTAAGCTCCCTTAGCTGGTTTTTTGCCTAGATTTGAGTTGGGGATTTCAATATATACTGAAAAACAATTCTAAGGGTGCCTAAAAAGCTGACTTTGGATCATTGTACAAGTTGAAATCAAAGAGTGAAGGAGATTTCACCAAAAAAAAGGTAGGTTTCTCAAGAACTTGATCTTTGTGTTTACGAAGGGCTTACATTTTAAATTTTGTCATCATATTCTCTGCAAGTTGGGCATGAGTGATATATATATATATATATATATGCACCAACTTGAGGGGGGGGAGCATTAAAGTGTCTAGGTACAATGTATGTAGTAGATTCTGTTTGTAGATGTAGGATAAAAATTGTGACTCATCCTCTCATGTGCCATAGGGCCTGATTTTACCAATTTCTAACCCATTGACAATTGGCAAACACACAATATCCCATCTTATCAAATTATTCTTCCTCTTATCTCCAGATAACTAAGGGTGATCCTTTCAATGGTATCGATTACTTTTTGAGGTATCTTAATGGTGGAGCAATAGAAAGTGGAGAGATTGTTGAAACTAGATATGTTCCAAGTGATCCTCTCATACAAGGAAATGCAATTTTCTTTTGGGTATCCAAACTTCTTCAAATTCTTTTCAATCAGGAATCCCAAAACAATGCAAACGTAGGATTTTCTCATAGAGGGAGGCCTAAATAACTCAGTGGAAGGGAGCCCAAATAGATATGTGTGTGTGTGCAAGGTTCAAGGTCTTGATCTCGACATAAGTTTCACTCCAAAAAAAAAAAAAAAACCGAGATCTGGTATTTTTTGCCCATTCATCTCGGTAGTTGGTTTTGGTGGCCAGTGGCCATATTGGCCTTTTAGCCCCTGAAACTTGTCAATTGGCCTATTTTAGACCTTTTAAACACAATGGAAACCTTAGTTTTTAAAAATAAAACTCAAATGGTACTTTGAATTTTGACCCTAGGTAGGTAGTCTTTAGACCCTTCACCCAGGCTATTCCTTAATCCACACAACATCTAATACTCTTAGAAGTTAGAACACATATAATCCAATTATAAGTGTAAATAAGCATTAGGAATTAAAAGATATCATAGATAATTGCTTAACATGAATCCATAGATCAGTGTTATATGTATCATATATAAAAAGAACGTTGTAAACCAACAGCTATTGACCATGTTTCTATGGAAAAAAATGGTTTTAAAAGTTTTTTTTTTTTTACCTAAAACTGTTCTTGAGAAGAAACGGATGTCCAAATGTTGATGATGAATTGATAATCTTCAATCTTTATGTGTTGAAGTTGTTAATCTCCACTGTAGAAGAGAGATTTGGCAAGAAAAACCACAAAATGTCACTTTTTCTTCGTAGCAGGGAGAGAGAGGCGTGAGCAGTCGAGTTGGGTTGAAATGATGTATATACCCCACATGAAATGGTCTAACTCGATCAATTTGAGTCGAGACCAAGATATTCACCGAGATATTGTACAATTTTCATATCGCCTGTGCTCTTGTCTCGGCAAACAAAAAAATTGAGATAGTATCGAGATCGTGAACCATAATCCCCAACCATTAAGGACTTATTAGATTCATCTTCAACCCATTAATTTTCTGAAAACAATGAACACAGAACACCACACACGTTTCTAGCTTACTCCTCCACAAGGATGGAGAAATCATCGGCAATTTGAGGGTGTGATATCTCCACCAGCTCCTGACTGATTCTCATGCTGCTTAAAGGTCCCTTTCACTGGCTGTAGAAAGCAACTGGCTCAGAACATCACTAAAATGGGTAAAGAATGAAAATGCCTTTCCCCTGATGCAGGATTGATCAGATTTGATGGATTTGATTAAACTGCAAGTAATGGGTCCACTAATGGAATGGAAGAGTTCCCGATATGACGGCTAGATATGAGCCAAATCTGATCTCAGATTTAATGGTTGATGTAGCTAGATCTGAATCTAGATCTAATGGTCAGAAATATTAGAAAGAATACTCCAGGTCTGATGGTCAGATTTTACAGAAAAGTGATAGCAGAATTCTAAGCCAATGTTTCTTCTAGTTAGAGAAGAAAGGAGGAGAGAATAAAACTGTTGTGCTGTACAAAGAAGGAAAGAATGACAGGCTCGTATTAAAAAATAGATAGAAGAGAGAGGAGAGAAGAGAGAAGAAACTACCATGGGGGTTGAGAGAGAAAGAATGAGAGGAGAGGAGAGATAAGAAAAGAAGAAATATACATATATAGTATGGGGTGTCAATTCGGTATGGTACCAAAGACAGCAGGTCAATACCGAAACCGTACCATACCGGGAAAGAGTCTATTTCCTAATACCAACACCATACCGAATCGGTACGGTTTCAGTATGGGATTTATTTGGTATGATACTGGTTTCTAATTCGGTATGGTAAATGTTTTTTTTTGGTTCCAGTAGAAGAGTGAAGGGCTGTTGAGCTTCAGTGTTCAGAGGATCATAGGCTTTGATTTGAGAAACTTTCGGAGAGGGCAACCACCCAAAGAAACATTCATCGCTCTGCTTTCATAGTTGCTACAATCCTATCTAATAACAAAGAGGTTTTTTTATTTATTTTAAATTTAATTTAATTTTTTTTTAAATGAAAGGAAACCTATGTTCTGAATCTATAGAGAACCATCACACAATGTTAAGAGTAAGAGAATGAAAAATACTCTCTATATTCAAGAAGAAAAGGAAGATTTACAGTAAAATAAGAAATCGAACCACAAAAAACTAGAAACAGAACAACAACAACTCTAACTAGAATTTAGATCGAAACCCCAAAACCCATGAACAAGGCGAACGGTGGTCTGGATCTTGCAAGAGGTGATGGTGGATTTTTTGTTGTAGCGAGCAAGCTTAGAAGCTTCTTGCGCAACACCTTGAAGATGTAGATCTTGTAAGTCTCGGTTCCCTTCTTGGTTCGCTTCTTTTCTCCCGTGGCCGATCCCTCCTTTGGTGGTCTCGTCTCGGGTTAAGGAAGAGTGAGGGACGATGACAACGACCAAACCAGAACCAGACCAGACGAAAGAGACCCACACTTGATTTGCTTCTTACAGCTTTCGTTGACGGCTTGAGAAATTAGGGATAGGGAGTTAGGGTTTCATGGGAGGGAGTTAGTTGTAAGGATATGGTTTTGTCTCTATAGGATTTACCATTTTTACCCTTATTTGGTAATTTGGTTCAGTATGTTATACAGTATGTTATATAGTACTATATACCGAACTGTTTCTATGTAGAAACCGATACCATACCAAACTTTTTTGGTTCGGTATGGTACGGTATTATCCGGTTGGTTTTGATATTGGTACACAGTTTTCGTACCGGATTGACACCCTTTATATATATATATATATTAAGTTACCAGCAATGCAGTTACCAAACAAACCAAAATAATTAATTCTAATTTCATAAATTGTTTGGGGGTGTGTGTGTGTGTGGTTTACATATATAAAAAACAAAAAAATCTCCGCGATCAACTTAACTACTGATAAAATATATAGATTTTCCTAACCAGGGCTCTTGGGCAGCTGACTTTGGAATTTTTGAATTCCTAAACTAACTCATACAATAACAACTAGACTCCTAACCAACTAAGGACATCAACAGGACCACTGAAATAAAATATTAATCTTGTGTAGGCCTCAAAACCTCCACTTTTCAGCCCATTACAATGATAAAATCCAAAAAATAAGGCCCAACTAAACCAGTATTAAAACCTGGCCCAAGTTTAAACCGGGCTGATGGGTTTCTAGAAATCTAAGCGATTAGGTCCCAAACCTTGTTTAAAACAAGAATTGCAGTGATTAAGTGATGGCCAGAATTGAAGAATGTACAGTAAACAAAGATCCGAATATCAGATACAATTCAGAATTTAAAGGAATACTCTGTTTGATTAAGAGAACAAAATATCATAATCTGGAATCAATCCAACGGTCAGATTCAAAGTTATAGAAGAATCCTAGTTGGATTAGGATTGCTCTACCAGGAATCGATAGTAGAATCTGAACTGGTCTTAGAACATCATACAGAAGTAAATAGATTAAGGACAGCAGGTAGCAAAACTCTGATTTAAATAATAGAACATTATTTTGGTTTATGACTTGAAACCAGTGATCAGGATTAGTATCAGACAGGGGTGTTTAGTGCTCTTCACTGCTTTTGGTGAAACTTGAATGGTTCTTATTCGACCCTGGTATGACCCGGTCCATGTGGTTGTGGAGTCAGTATGGGCCTGTGGGACTAGTTAGGCCGAAGGCCTGTCGTTAGAGCCAAAAAAGAAAAAAAAAGAAGGATTAGTAACCAAAATCTAATATCAGGCCATAAGTACTTAAGAATCTAGGTCGTAGGACTCTTATGGTCTGATGTAAAGATCATATTTTGGAACCATGAGTATGATCAAAACAGAATCCGGTCACTAGATTTGGAATCAGATTTGAGAAACTAGATGACTTCAACAGAAAACAGAAAATCGAACAACTATAAAGTGAAAGAAACTGAACCAAAAAAGAAAAAAAAAAGTACTGACCTGATTGATGATGGATCGGTTGAAGAATGTTGGAAGAAAATACATGGATATGAACCAAGCATCTCCCCTTGAACTAAACTGAAATGCCATTGGCTTCATTGCATCCCATGAATCTCACAGAACATATGGAGGCAGTCAACTTTGTTCAACTAGTAAAAACCATGGGTACTCTAGGCCTTTGTTTATATAGAAACTGAAATAGGATAGAAAGCAAAGAAAGGGATCTCTATCCAAAGTAGGAATAACCTAACAAGACTAAAACTTATCTTATCTAATTAGTTGGAACAGGTGTCCCACATGACTAAAACTCTATCCAAAGTAGAAAGTAGGAACTAGGAAGAAGAGTAGTTCTATTCAACCAAGACTCTTTCCGAATGCCTTAAAAAGAGGCTGAGAATTACTAGGAAACTCCAACCTAGTAATTAGTTGGAATAGGTGTTCCACATGACTAAAACTCTATCCAAAGCAGGAAGAAGAGTTCTATTCAACCAAGACTCTTTCCGAATACCTTAAAAAGAGGCTGAGGATTACTAGGAAACTCCAACCTTTACAACAAATTAAATGAGTAACAAAATAGAATGAAACTAGTCCTAGATTAGATCCCACGATTTGGAGTGAACCAGACTGAATCATGGTTCAGTTTTGAACCTAATTTTTTTTTTTTCAAATACAGGATGTAAGCCATTATTTGGTTCTGGATTTTCCCCTATGTTGGTACTTGTACCTCAGATCACAGGAATGTTTTGCTCTTCACTGCTTTTGGTGAAACTTGAATGGTTCTCATTCAACCTTAGAATGACCTGGTTCATGCGGTGACCTGGGTCAAAACCGATATTTCAGTCGAAATTTCAAGGAAATCATGGATTTTTTCTGGCTTGGTGGAAATCATGGTTTCAACTCCCAAACTATGTGTTTTTTGTCTGATTTTTTGTGTACATCCTATTTTTGACATTTCTAACCTATTATTCTATGGATTAATTTAATGAAAGAAACACTTAAAATGTTACTTGTGGTATTGACCCAAGCGCCTAGTGTATGCTGAGTGAAGTTGTACTGCCTGTACACTAGCCTAATTCTACATATAAGTTACATACTGGAAATGGAAATACATGATTAAAACCAACTAAACATATTGTAGATTTGCAAAACAAACAATAATTTTACATGATGGGTTTACCTTTTTACTCCAAGTACTTTTCTTTAGGTAGATCTCCGTTGGTTTTGCAAAATATGTGACTAGAATAAAAGATTTAGAGAGAAATTTGACTTTTTTTTGTTGCTTCAATCCACTTTTTCCCAAGAGACAGACAGGTTCATCCAGGTTTAGTTGAACTAGTCGGTTTCTGGGAAATATCGGTTGAAATGGGGCAATACCACTCGAAACTGGTCGAAACCTTGGAATTTTATAATATAGCATGTAATTTTGTCTTGGATTGGCTTAATATGGTCGTAATGGTCGAAATTTTGATCAAAATGTCAAAATTTCAAACCATACCTCTGATCTGCATCATGGGCTTGCATTATTCTTGCGTTGTTAGAAAATACTCATCCTGGAGTCATAATGAGGGAAAATATCCACCACTCGATCAACAATCACCACGCTTTGAAAGTACAATGATCCAGTGCATCTCACAGTCAAAATCAGCAATTATTGACTTCCTCACATCGAAAATTTGTGGAGGAAGAAGGAAATCAATGGCCTTGTTCTTTTCCAATTGTATTTTTGTACTTGGAGTCCTCTCTCGAGGTTCATCGACCTCTTCTGCCATTAGATTTTCTTGCTGCTCCTATAGGATTTTTCGATTTCCTGCTTTGTTTTGGCATAGTTTGCTTCTATTTCCTTTTGCGGCTCTTGAAGCTGTTTCATACTCTTTGCTAAGTAGTTTTGTAACTCTTCCACCAAGTTGATCACATGTCGAATATGTTGTCTATCCATGATGAATGGAGGAACTAGGATTTGGCTCTGATACTAAACTGATGCAGGATCGATCAGATCTGACGGATCTGATTGGCTTGTAGGTAATGGGCCCACTAATGGAATGGAAGAGATCTTGATCGAACGGCTAATTATGATTCAGTTCTGATCAGTTCTTATGTGGTTAGATTTTGATCTAATGGTTGATATGGCTAGATCTGAATCTAGATTTAACGGTCAGTAAATAATAGAAAGAATAGTCCTAATCTGATGACCAGATTTTATGGAAGATTAATAACAGAATTTGAAGACAGTTTATCAGATATATTAATAAGAAGGAATTAACTAAAAGGTGTGAAATCGATAGAGAAGAAAGGAAGATAAAAAAACTGTTGCGATGCACAAAGAAGGAAAGAAGACAGCCACATAAGAGAGAAAATTGGGGAGTGAATAAGAGGTGATTGAGAATAGAAAATAAACCTTTCCTAAAACATAGGATCTGAAACTGAATAATGGATACATGAGAGACAAGAAAGAAAAAGGGAGAAAACTTCCCAACATGGTGGATGAGAGAGATTAATGCGGATGTGGTGGGCTTGTAAGCCCATTTTGGATCACTATGGGCCCAATTAAACAATCAATAACTTAGATATCGAGATGTAGTGGCAATTCTGTAATAAGACAGATTCTAAAAGGGACCTCACAAGGTTATGGAAGTGTTCTGATTTATGTGTAGGGGTAAACTAGGAATGGAGAGAACTTAGTGGCAAGATATAATACAGTGGAGAAAGGAGGGGTAATGTTATGGGAACTAAAAGAATGAAAAGGGCTTTGGAATCGTGGATGGCTTTGGTGGGTTGTCTTCTTCAACCTCCAGCCAAGAAGACAGAGGCGGTGTATTAGTTCCAAACAAATTAACAGTGCTCTTTCACAGAAGATCGATTCAAACTGAAATTTTAGGGGATGATTCCTAACCCAGTAACCCGTTTAATCCAATCCAATAGATGTTCAAATCCACCACACAGCATCAAGTAAATAATTTCTGAGACATAGCCTGACGACAAGTACAGGTATGGTTATGGTTGCAGGTTAATTTCTTATAGCAGGGGTTACTTTCAGGCCTAAGATTCAAGGGTTAGAGTCACCCAAGGGAGGGGAACCTTCGACCAAAGCCTCAGCCTAAGCAGGTCAAACACAAGGAGATCAATGAGCTTATGTAGGGCTGTAACTGTTGCCAAAAACAGAGTATTTCCAGACAAAGGGAAAATGCAGCAGGAAAATAAGGAAGAATTAGAAAGAAGAAGAAGAAGAAGAAGAGAAGAAGATAAAGAGGAGAGATAGATCGCACAAAAGGAGTGGAGGGGGAATGGAAGCCCAGAAAATAAGAGGAAGCGTGAAAAGAAAAGACAAAGAAGGGGGTGGGGGGGACACTGTCCAGCAGGGGATTTCAGCAAAGAAATTACAGGAAGAGAAAGAAAGAAGAAAGAGAGGAGATAGAGAGATCGCAGGGAAGAAGGGGGGAGAGAGAGAGAAAGGGGGGGGGGTGCACACAGTGACGCAGGCTTTGGCCACAACTCATTCAATTCATTATTCTTCAATAATCTCTCCAATAAATTGGGTTGCATGGCAATTTATATTAAACCAAAATAAGAACTTTCTTAGTTAAAATCTGAAGCTGGAATAGAAATTCCTCATTACTTCCTAAATCCTAGACTAATAAAATAGAAACACAATAAAACTAAAATTGGGAATTTCTTCTTGTTTCCTAATAGCTACCCTAAAATAACCCAAAATAAAAGGTTACATATCTTGCCAAGTAAAATAAATATTCTAAATACCCTACTGATCAACTACCAAACTTAAATTCGGTTCTTGGTCCGGGCTCTCGAACGGGTTTGGGTTGATCCATTGAACCGCTCCTGTATCAGAAATGATTGGAGAATTAATGAGAGGAGAGATAAGAAAAGAAAAGAAAAGAAAAGAAAGAAACAATGAGAGAGAGTGACTTGGGGGGAATGAGAGAGAAGATCCCTTGCCAAATCGAGACGAGAGAGAATGCAGTTAACAGACAAACCAAAACTACCCATTTAAATTTCATAATTCGCTTTGAGGTGGGGGTGGGGGTGGGTTACATATATAAAAAGCAGAAAAAACCTCCCTGATCAACGTAACTGCTAACAAAATAGATAGACTTTCCTAACCAGGACTCTTGGACAGCTAAGGACTAGAATTTTAGATTTCCTAAACTAACTCATAGACTAACACCTAGTTTCCTAACCAACTAATGACACCAACATGAGACCCACCAAAATAAAAAGTTAATTTTGTGGACCACTTGAAACTTCCACTTTTGGGCTTTATATTTCATCCCGTTACAGTAATAAAACCCAAAAATTATGGCCCACCTATACCAGTATTAAAGCCTGGCCCTTATGGTTCTGATCAAAGTCAAAGGAAGGATAAGCCTGTTAGGAAAAGCTTTGTTGGCAGTTGGCACTGTAATGAACTATCAAGCTTCACCAATATTAGTGGGAAGGCTGTGAGTAAAGATATTATTTCGAGTTGCCCACCACCTGCTACTTCCCCGATTAGAAAAGTTGAGGTGGTGGTGTCTAGTGTGTTTGTATTAGGAAAGGAGCAGAGGGAGAGCCGGAAGGGTGTATATCCTATTGATATTCCCCCCCCCCCTCTCTCTCTCTCCCACCCCCCCATGTTTTCTTGTTCTTCTTTGATCTCTTCCTTCTGTTTCTTGATGGTGGTGGACTGTGTACTATGGTGTTACCTGTAGGTGATGGTTAGCACAATCTATTTGATGATGAACGGGAGTTAAAGTTGTTCTGGTTGGAGGAGAGGTGTGTGAAGATAGTGGAAGTGCTGAGGAAGTTGGCAGCAATTTTTTTTTTCTTTGTCTCCCTGTGTTTTGCTTGTTTGTTTTTCATTGCAAATATCTCTCAGGTCAGACTGTATAGTCTTCTTATACTCTTCATTCTAATGAATTATTTGCTTCTGATCAAAGAAAGCATGGTGACTAGAGCCAACTGTGCTACTGTGGTCCTTTCATCCACTGCAAACAGTCCAATCTTTCAGACAGAATGGTCGGTTAACTGGCTTCATTTTTTAATTTGTGGACATGCCTTAGGAAAAATCATCTAGGCCCAGTAGTCAATGCTTCTAATGGTCCATATTTTGGTCTAAATTTTCGTGATAAAACTGCGTATCATCTACTAATATTCCCAAAGTAGAAAAGAATACTAAACCCAAAAGCCAAAAAGCAATAAACTGAAATTGTTTTCCTCCCGCTGATACTCATGCACATCCTTATGTTTGAAGATTTGTCTTATATGTTCAGGTTTTCCAAATCCCAACGCACTGCTTGGTTTCATATAGCCCGTGAAAAAAGAAGTTTAAATGGGTGAATGCTTTCGGTGAAGCATAGAAGGGTATCAGAGATGAGCCTTGGTTTATTCATCTGATTAGGATAAACTGCATCAGAGATGACTCATGGAGAAAAGTGAGAGGTGACTTTCATAATAGTTTCTTTGTTCCTTTAGTGGTTCTTTTCTCTCTCTCCCCACCCCCCCAAAAAAAAAAAAAAAAAAAACTAGGAGCATAGGTTTTCTCTCTTTTAACCTTATCCAGATTTTCTTTTAATTGCAAATCCATCCCCATTCTAAATGAGTTGATTAGCTTGTGAATGACATTTGTTTACTTTTATCTTCTGCTTCTTAGGCACTGTGAGAGGGTCTTTTCGAATGGAGATGCTTATGTTGGTAACATCAAACAAGAACTTCCACATGGTAAGGGGAGATATACATGGTCAGATGGAACAGTGTACGAGGGTGAGTGGGAGGAGGGAAAAATGACAGGCAAAGGGAGGATATGTTGGTCCTCAGGTGCAACTTATGAAGGTGATTTTTCTGGTAATTATCTGCATGGTTTTGGCACCTTCACTGCAGATGATGGTTGTGTCTACAATGGAGCCTGGAGGATGAATGTACAGCATGGGCTGGGAAGAAAAAAGTATTCTAACTTGGATGTTTATGAAGGTTCTTGGAGGGAAGGGGTACAAGAAGGCAGTGGTCGGTATTCCTGGAATGCTGGAAATACATATACTGGGAATTGGAAAGCTGGAAAAATGTGTGGTAGAGGAGCTATGAAATGGGAAAATGGTGATTTGTTTGATGGCTTCTGGTTGGATGGATTGAGACATGGCTCAGGTTATTACAGATTTTCTGATGGGGGTTATTATTTTGGAACATGGACTAAGGGCCTGAAGGATGGAAAAGGAACATTCTATCCTGTTGGAGCTAAAATTCCTTCTCTAAAAAAGTGGTATAAGTCTGTTGGATATTATGATATGAAACACAGCTTGCTATCACATACTTCATCAGCAAACTTGGAAGATTTTAGTCCTAAAAAACCAAGAGTTAGGCGCAGTCTCTCTGAAAAGCTTTCCATTGGTGGCCTTTTTAGGAGTCCTGGTCGAATATCACTCAGGGCTAAATCCTTAGATGGGGCTTTTCGGGTTGGTGATCCCACAGGTGAAGCTCCACTGTTGGATGGCTCCTTTTCATTGTCATTTTCCTCTAATGAAGGTCAAAATAAGTTTCAGGATCAGTGCAGTTTGGTATATGAAAGGGAATACATGCAAGGAGTGTTAATTAAGGAGAGGGTTAGGAATGATGCAGCAGAGTTATCACTCAAAAATAAATGGCGAAATAAAAGCCAACCAAAAGAACAAAGGAAGAAACCTGGTCAAGCCATTTTCAAAGGCCACAGGAGCTACTATCTGATGCTTAATCTTCAGCTTGGTATCAGGTAAATAAGGTTCATAGCATAATGTTAGTCTTATTTGTGCAATGTTCTGCATAATGCATAGTTTGAAAACTTGGGTTTTGGTCTCGTTTCGGCCTGACCGAAATACACCAAAATGGGCAAAATTTTTCCAAAACGGTGCATTTTTATCTACAATGTAGATATGACCGAAATTTTGACCGAAGTATACCAAAATGACTGAAATCTTACAGAAACAGTGCCAATTCCTCAATTCAACTGTTATTTTGTCTTGGCCTCATCGAAATCACTGAAATTTCCGAAATTTTAAAATTTGGTGAGTTTTTTATCTAAGCCGTTAATGTAATTCCAGCTGCAAGCTTGCTGTTAAGCTACAGACATCTTTTGTTAAATATGCTTTGGTGCATGGAGGATAACATTCATCATCGTTGTATATAGTGACACTGAACCTTAAATCCTACAATTTTGGCCAAGAACAGACCTTACACGAACAGTAAATGGAGTTTATGAAGTATCTATTCCACCAAGTATGTTATATCCAACTTAATATTCATAAGGTCACAGACATATGTGTTCTCCCTTTTTATTCATCCCCTACCTACAGATACTCTTTAAATGTATGATATTAATTATATCATAAAATTATCAACCCTTCATCAGAAGTATATTTTTTTCTTATTAGCTTTTTTTTTTTTTTTTTTTTTTTTTAATTATCAATTTTTAATTTTCTTTGAACATATTTCAATGCTTTATTCATTACTCTGTTATGTAGCTGACACTGAGTCCGGTTCTTCTGATTATAATTTACCTAATGAATTACCCTGTTGTCTTGTTTATTTTTTATATGAAGATCATGTATTCTTCTTTATTTGGTATTTTGTGGGATCTTTGCAATTATCGAATGAACTAAAGTTTACAGGTACACTGTTGGAAAGATCACTCCAGTACCGATGCGTGAAGTACGATCTTCTGATTTCGGTCCTCGAGCAAGAATTAGAATGTACTTCCCAAGAAAGGGTTCCAAGTTGACTCCTTCACACAAGTCTATTGATTTCTATTGGAAGGATTATTGCCCAATGGTTTTTAGGTATTTACCCATCTTATGGTTGGTTCTTTAGATAATATAATTGTCTACATATTGTGTTTCCTGATTTTGACAGAAGTTCAGAAACCATTCAATTGTCTCATACTTTCCATAAATTTAGATTGTGTTCCGAGTATATGCTAGTAACCATGGAAGTTCCATTTACAAGCATATGTGGTTTGACTTCTGCTTCATTTTGCATCTGGGGCTTTATTATAAGATATATGCGTCCTATGCAATGTCTAAGTATTTATAGCTTTTGTAATATTGGTTCATTCTGTTGGACTAGATATGGCCACACAAAAGGGGGTCAATTTGTTAGATAAAAATGCTGAATAAAGACTTTAACTAATTCTACCACTGAGAGGAATGATAAATTAAGAGATGTGAGATGGAGAAATATGGGAAGACACAAAGATTTAGTGGTTCCGGCCCAACTCCTTTTTCCACCACCAAGAGCTCTTCACTCTTGGATTTCCACTAAGCAAGATTGTCTTCCCAGGTGAGATTCAAAACTCACATGATTCCCCTTCAAGGTGGAAATTGAACCTCTCTCAGTCCCTTTCTGGCTGGATCAAACCTAATTCCCTTACAGGCGAATCAAACTCAATTCCTTTCCAAGAAAAATCAAACCATTCTCATTGTGGATGCTCTTTCTCAATAAATCTAGCTCTCGCTAGAGTTAACTTGAGTTTTGCAACTTAAATGATATATCGTCTAACTATGCAGACCAAACTTGATTTCCTCAACCTATAAGCCCAGCAAAATCAAGATTTCTATGTATGGTCTTATTGGTATCTATTGATCTTATTGAGGGAAAGGCAAGTGCTCCTTATTATAGGAAAAATCCTGACAGCAGAAAACTAGCTGTTTTTTTTACTGTTGGAGCTCTGCCGGCTAAACGCTGGACATTTCTGGTCGACCAATGGTTCTTTGGTCAATTGACCACTTCTTACGGCCCCACTTTGCAGGTGTCTGGAATGTGTAGATCTCTGCCAGTTGGCTGGCTGACCGGTTTTGAGATGCTGCCGGCCACGTCTGATATCCAGTTGGCCACCTTTGCAAAACACTGATTTAGGCTGGTCTGGTCCATAGTTGTCAACTAGGCATCTAGGCAGTTTGTCTGGGGTTTGGGTGACTGTTGCTGTAGTGCATTGGCTGTCGCCTTGCAGCAAGGCTCTGGTCTGGTACGTATTTATGCCAAATATCATTCAATTAAATGTTATTATATTTGTTATTTCATTTACTTAAAAGATATTATTCATAAATAAGCAAATGCCCCTCTATTTGAATCCAATAAAAATAGTTTCAAAATAAAATTACAGAAGGATAAAAATTCAGCCCCTAGTCCAAGAACATATCAGGTTGGAGTCACAGTCAAGTAATTTAATTTTCCAACCAATCTCCAATACTTCTCAGGATCACCTACAGCATCACCACTATCAGCTGTAAGCTTTATGTTGGGATCCATAGGAGTATCCAAAGGTTTGGATCCTAGCATCCCCGTCTCTGTAAGCAAATGCAGAACATATTTTCGTTGTGAAAGTGAAATACCTTTCTTTGAGTGAGCTACTTCTACACCCAAAAATATTTTAATCTTCCCAGATCCTTAGTTTGAAACTTTTGCTGTAAGTGCGTCTTCAAACACTTGATGCCTACAATGTCTTCTCCGGTGATCAGAATTTTGTCTACATATACGATAAGAAATATTCTCCCTGCATTGGACTGACAATAAAACACTGAGTGATGTAGAGACCAGGGGTGCAGGATCTACTCAAGGACGATGAGGTGAAACTTTCCGAATGGCTAGTGGAGGCGGCAACGATGATGGAGGACAGAGTGCTGAACCATATATATGGAATTATCATCATCCAACTCAAACAAAACAAATGACCCATCCAGATAAGATGTGAACTCAAAGAAAGAAACATGGGCATGGCACTATTTTTGCAATTCAGGAGAATAACACCTATAGCCTTTTTGGGTACCAGAATAACCAAGAAAAAACATTTGAGAGCTTTGGGATCTAACTTCGATAAACCAATACGATGATCACGAATAAAACAAACACACCCAAAGACTAGTGGAGATAGAACAAATAAAGGTTCAGAAGGAAACGAAAATGAATGAGGAATACTACCACATAAAACGGAAGAAGGCATGCGCTTAAGAGATTGGGATCTAGATCCTCTCCACCCCGGGGGGTGCAGGTGGCGGAGCAGTGAGACTTTTGTATCTCTCTCACTCTCTCCTCACTAGTCCCTCTCCAAATCCAGACAATTGACATATTCAAGGAGAATGTTAATATTGCATCTGCCCAAATACCTACAAGAGGTACCTGTACCAGTGAAATATGATTACTGATCTGTAGGTTCTGGAATTCATTTAGAAGATCCACATGCCATCATCCTTTAGGTGATACATTTCTAATACCCTTATCTTTGTTTCAAAGTGATATTCATGATTAATGACTGTTTCCTTTGACCATAGTCTTGTAGAAATCCTCAAATTTCAATCTTTTCAATCCTGAGAGGAAGGGCTGGAGAAAGGAGCCATAATCTCTTTTTGAGCACCGGTAGTTGGTTTTGGCCAACTGACCATTGGATTAGTTCTACACCTTATGGATTAGCCATGTTTAAAATTTCAGACTCAAATTCAATCAAATTCCCACACATGTATGCCCATGCATCCTTTTTATTTTTCAGCCATCTGTGTATGTGCATTCACCCTCACATGTTTCCTAAATTTTCAAAACTTTATTTGCGACTTGGCAAACTTCATTTGGGCTGAAGCTTGACATGGAGGCTGAGGACCATGGGGCTACCGTCCACAAAATTTGGGCCCTATCACTCATCAGTTCTGCCACATCAGGCCATCATGAGAAGCTTATTTTAGGATGGGCCATCTTGGATAACCTTGCCCCTTCATTTGTTAATTTTATAGGACTCCTTTTATGCTTATGAATTTTCTATTGATAAATGTAACAAGCTTCATAAATTTCTTTTCAGAGGGCTACTCTTTGCCCGACCTGTGCCTATTCAGCTTCGCTGCAGTACTTTTGAACTGGAATATCAAATCAAGAATGCAACGTGGATTTCCTAATCTAAGAAAAGTGAAGAATAAAGTAGCAATTGACTATTTTTTGGGATCATGGTATTGCAAGGGTAGAACCACAAGTTGCTATTATGATATTGGGTGTCATTATTTGGATCAAGAAATGCAACTAATGAGATTCCTATGGTATTATTTTGCTACAGAAAATTCATAGACTCCATTAGATGAAAACTTAGTACAGTTTTGGAGGTTTGTGGAGATTATGTTCTCAATATGTTTTATCTTACTAAAATAGTAGAGACCTCTACCAGAAATTCTTACTATGATGTGTGTTCTGAAGGGTTCATTGAGTTCAAAGCTTTGGGTAGAATATTATTTGTACTGGCTACAATGTGAAGCCAATCGATCTAGCTTCAAGGTAACTGGAAGTGAAGAATTTCTCATATAATGAGGGAATGCTGAATTTAGTCTCATCCCTGAGCGTCTGGTTCTGTATACTTTTGAGTCTGGCAAATTGAAACAGCCATTCTTCAGAATAAGAGAATATTTGAAGGGCCAGGTTGTTCAATAGAATATACACATCTATGCAACTTCTATTTCTTCTCTTCTGTATTCTTTTGTCTAGTAGTCTTTAGTATTTCTTATTAAACATAATTTTCCTTATTGGAAACAAAATAAAATAGGTAAAAAATGGGTTTGATTTTGTGATGGTGCTCATCAAGGTTTTTTAGGGCAATGTGGCAATAGATTATTTTGGGTGCTGGGATTTTATTGTAAGCATGGGTAAATTGTTTAATTTTTCTTTCCTATGTGGGAATGGCAGATTTCAAGTGAGCCAAGGCCACAATTGCTTCAAGATCCAAGAATCTGAGGAGCATATTTGAAGTTCATTGATGGTGGAGGTGTGAATCCTCTCCATCAGTTAGACAAGTGGTGGGGTTGGGTTCTCCATACTGTCCTAATCTTATAGGTCTGATAAGGAAGCTTAGAGAGAATGGACCATTTTTTTCGTGGGTTGCATGAACAGAAACCCAAACCCTTCCACATGGGTGAGTCTGAAGATAGTTTGTCATGGTTATTCTGAGCTCTTTACACTGTTTTCATTCTTACCATCAGAAAAGGGGTTTTTATCAAAGTTTTAATGCACGATCAATAGATGGACTGTGATGTAGACCTCACATAAATGAGAAGCTTAGAGAATGTTCTTGTTTCTTCATTTTGTGCTTGATATTTTTTGAGTTCAGCATTGAGTGTGCAGTTGTGAAAAAGTATTTTATCTAAGAGGATATGCTACTCTCCTTGTTTTGTGCTCTATATTCCCTCTAAACCTTAGCTTTGATGATTAGATGTTGAATTTTCTTGGCATTAGATGAAGCAAGCAGATGTTAGAGCCTTGGTTAAAATGTCAGCAAGTTTCTGATAGGTTGACACGAAGCTAATAGTAGTATCTCATAGTGCAATCTTCTCCCATCAAAGATACGATTAATCCTGTGAGCCTGAGTCTGGAATTGAAAACAATTTTTGGAGTTATATAGGCATCTCCAATTCCCTTCACAAAAAGTTCTCTCTCAATTGATCTAGTAGTGAAGACAACTGAACGGTCTTCAACTTTGGCTTGAGAAAAAGGTAAGCACCATAACCCAAGGATCGAGCTCGATTTCAGTCAGGCCTGAAACCGAGGCATGTCGGATCTCATTTTGAGGTTTCAAAACTATGTTTTGACCCTGGGCCTCCTTGGGTTGAAAACCAGGTTCGAAACCGAGGCAACTTGGAGATTTCGGTTAGTTTCAACGGATATTTAGTTCCATGCCATAACCATCTCCCTAGTTGTTAACATCGTCTGAAAATTTAGCAAAGCACACAGAAGAGGATTTCTATAGTGGAAAATATCTCTAATGTATAAAATAATATGTGGAGCAAAGGATGAAGAGAAAACTTGTGGTAGAAAGATGACGATCATAACTATCTGCCTAGATGGTATTATTGTTGACAAACATAGAACAGCAGTTAGATAAATAGGGAATCCTAATATACTGAAGTCAAATTGGTTGCCATTGGGAGGATACATGAACTGAAATACATTGTTATTACTAAAAATGGGGATCTAGTGGAATGGGGAACAAGATTCATTTTTCAATGCCCCTATTAGTTGGAATAAGGCTTATTAAAGTTGACTTTCATTTTGCAATCTACCAAGTAGTTGGAATAAGGCTTAGTTGAGTTGACTTTACATCTATGTCGAATGAATCAGTTTTTTATTTTTTTTGGGTGAATATAAATGCATTAAAAGAAGGGGGAGGGAGAATATAGTCCCAAAGGTGAAATTAAAAACCCAATTAGGGTAACAAAAGCCCATAAAGGACTACATCCAAGGCCCACATCGGCTTGAAGACTCAAAAACATGTCACAGAAGGCCCACATGGGTTAAGAGACAAGTACCAAGAAGCCCAAAGCAAAGAGGGGCAACCAAGACAATTCCAGGTAAGGTTCCAGCAAACCCAACCCAACTTATCTCGACACTTCCTTCCAAGTTGCCAAGGAGAATCGGAGCACCACCAGCAAGAAAGCAGCCACGGCGGTGGGGTGCGGCCAAGCTAGAGAAGCTGGCCAAGCGAAAGTGACAGTTGCAGCGGAGGGGTCCCGGCCTTGCGGAGGGCAATGGCGAGGCGACTGTCGGCCGAGCATAGTTGAAAGCCTTGTGGGCTGCTGGCCATTCAAGTGGCTGCCAAGAGGGCACTGGCGGTGCAAACGATTTGATCTGGGAGGAGATGGAGAAACCTGACGAATCCGACAATGATCCAGATATGGGCTACGGCTTAGTCAGCGGGAAGTTTCACCCGAACTGTGTAGCAGCTCAAGGATGAGAGGCTGCAGCCCCAGAGAGCACCAACAGAGCCAACAAAGATCTGGGAGGGTCTTGAGAACTCAGCGACACAAGATCCAGATCTGATTGGTGACTTTTCTGGCTGCACAACGCCACTCCAGAAACTGAGTTGCGGCTCGATGTCTCACCAGATCAGAGGCTTGATGGTAGAAAGAAGTGCAAGGGAGTCGGCAAAGGGTGGATCGCGAGCTCCCATTGTGTGAGACGGAAGAGGAAGAAGGGAAAGGGGTGATAGGGAGAGGGAAAGGAAAGAAAGATTGTGGAGTAGGAAGAAGAGAAAGGAGGAAGAGATGGAGACGATGAGAGAAGGAGAAGGAAGAGTGAGAGAGGCTGGGGAGCAGCCCAGCCTCGGCCAGGCTGCTCCTAGCGGCGGCCGAAAAAGGGTACTTTTAGAGAAGGGAGAGAGAGAGAGAGAGAGAGAAGGTTTTTGAATATTCTTCTAATCAGTTTAATAATATTGGAGAGGTCATCCAATTGTCTTCTCCATTGCCCTCGAATTTCTCTCCCACTATCCAATCTTCCATTGACCTTCTTGTAGTTTCTCCGATTCCCAAATGCAAATCCCTCCTGCTGATTCACCTAGCCTTTGCGGATGACCTTATGATTTTCTCTAAGGCGGACCCCTCTTCCATCATGTCCTCGCTTTGTCTTTTCGAGTCCCTCTTTGGTCATCACATTAACCTCCTTAAATCCAATATTTTTCTCTCTGGAGTCTTTATCTTCATGCCTAGCTCTTCTACAAATCACGGGCTTCTCCCTTGGCTCTCTCCAATCAAATATTTGGGCCTCCCTTCATCTCTTCCAGACTCTCTGCCCACCACTGCTCTCCTATGCTTGACATATTGAGGAAACAACTTTAGCTTCGGAAAGGCAAACTTCTCTCTTATGTTGGTCGCCTTATCCTTCTCAGATCTGTTCTCCAGTCCATGTACCTCTATTGGACGGGTATCTTTGTGCTTCCGGCCTTTATCGTCAAATCTATGTAGAGCCTCCGTTGCTTTTTCCTCTAGAAGGGCACTAATTCCTCAAGTTTCTCCACCCTCTGAGCTAGGAAAAAGTTTGCCTCCCCAAAGTTGAAGGAGGTCTTAGCCTCAGAAGAATTAATGAGGTTAACTCTGCGGGCATCCTTAAGCTCATCTGGAAGATATCCTCCAAGCATAATGGTATTTGGGTCTCTTGGGTTTACTCCTTCCTCCTCAAGAATTATTCAATCTGGACTATTTCTCCCTCTTTTAACTCATCTTGGATTTGGCGTAAAGTGCTTCCTGCAAGATCAAGAGCCCTGGGAGCCATTTCCTGCTCCATTGGAAATGGTTCCACGACTTCTCTTTGATTGGGCCCCTGGCACCCCTTTGGTATTCTTCTCTCCTTAATCACTCCTAGGACTGTTTACTTATCCGGCCATCCCATATTTGCCACAGTTGCCTCTATCATTTCTCAAGGCAACTGGTCTCCCCCTCTTTCCCCCTCTAGCTGACCTCTGGTTTCCCTCCCTCCCATTCTCCCTGGGCATCGGTGAAGGGGAGATAAGGTCATTTGGGCCCTTTCCACCTTGGGTCTCTTTTCTTCAACCTCTGTTGGGACCTCATTTGCATCAACGTCCCCCTTATCCCTTGTTGGAACATCATCTGGTTCAAAGGCCACAACTCCACGGCTTGGTGATCCCTTTCTAACTGCCTCCCCACTCAGTCATTCCTCATCTCTCGACATATTCAGGTTGCCTACTCTTACTGCCTATGTTGGAGTGGCACTGAAGATGTTGATCATCTATTTTTCTCCTATCCTTTCTCTTCCACTGTTTGGAAGAGGGTCTTTAGCAACTGTTGGCCATCCCGAAGAAGTATCCTTCTGTTGAGTTAAGAATGGATCTAGGTAGACATGAATTTTGGTGGAATAATGTAGAACTAGAATCACAAGTGATCCTAATCCCAGACATGATCTGAAATTCTGGCTGAATAGAGAAGATGTCTCTAATAGGCTTGATTCTAGCTCTCAAACACTCTCTCACAGCAACAAATAAAAGGAAAATAAGAAAAAAAAGATAATTCGATGGAGGGTTGAGAAAGGGAAAGAACTAGTGAATGGGCATCTCACCCTTAAGTTTAGGCATCTCACCCAATTGCATCCCATAGCACAACAACATAAGCCATCTTTTTTTTTTTCATTAATAAATTCGTCTTTAATGTTGTAGCCCCTTACAAACTTATATAAAAGACTCAAAACTGATTCAAACACTAAAAAGGAAAGGCCTAACCCAATCCTTAATTAATTGGGAAACCTAAACTGACTAGAAAACTGAAATAACAAAGGAAATAGACTCAAAATAGGATTCTAACTAAACTAATGAATTAAATTCCATTTTCCTACTTTCTACCCATATTTTAGGCCCATTACAAAGAAAACCCATGGGATAAAAAACGCATACATAACCCAACCTAAGGCTTATTTGCAATAAAATAAGCCCATTAAGTGACTTATCTACATCAATTCGCCTTCTCTTAGAAAAAATTAGTCCTCGAATTTTGTATTGTTAGGGTGATTATATCATGGTGCACATCCCTCATCAAGTCGTAGAAAAATTCAGGTAGCTCTTTGATAATAATGATGTAGTCTAGAATGTGAGGAGCTCGATCGTCAAGATACTTTAATGGAATGACAAACTCTATATGCTCAGCTTCAACAACATCAAATGTATCCATGGGATCATCCACATAAACGTCTTCAACCACTGTGTTCTTGACCTCTACAATTTCAATCTCAAGCTCCTTAGGATCGTTCTCTTGACTGTTCATAGTCATCACGGTTGTTGTAGTGTCAAGTTTCTCTGTCTCAACCTCATTGTCTATTGTGGCAACCTTGTTGCTTTTGAATTCTTCCACATGAGTTTCATTGATGGGAACATCAATGACTAGCTCTTCCTTGACAATAAGAATTGCTGGAATTTCTTCAATACTAACCTTAACTTTTGACTCTAGTTCATTGGTTGGAGGTGTTTTCTCTTGTTGTTCCTTTGCAATTTGTTGCAACATAATGACCATGTGGTCAAACAAGTCCTTTATGCTCTTGTCACCTACGCATGGCTTTTGGGTTGTAATTGGAGGGAACTCTGGTGGAGGGAAGTACATACTTCGTTCACTTTTATATAGGTACATGCCTGCCAACTCATACTCCATCTCGTCCCAAGTTTTAGGCTCACGCCCTTAAGCTTGTAGTTGCCTTTCACGAACTCTCCATTGTATTCGAACACAATCACTCATTTGGGAGCAAGCATATTGAAGTCGTTGTGCCTCTATCAGGTTGTAGGAATCAAAGTAGACGTATAATTCTTTTACCCATTCAAGGAAGATGTAGGAGGAAAGTTTCTTACGAAATTCACGTGGCTCCATCTTTGGTCTGGTTAGGCTCTAATATCAAATAATGTAGAACTAGGATCATAAGTGATCCTAATCCCAGGTAGAATCTGAAATTCTGGCTGAATAGAGAAGATGTCCTTCAATAGGCTTGATACTAGCTCTCAAACACTCTCACAACAACAAATAAAAGGAAAATAAGAAAAGAAAGAGAATTCGATGGAGGGTTGAGAAGGGAGAAGAAGAACTAGTGAATGAGCATCTCACCTTTAGGTTTAGGCATCTCACCCAACTGCATCCCACAACACAACATAACCATCTTTTTTTTTTTTTTTTCATTAATAAATTCGTGTTCAATGTTGTAGCCCCTTACAAACTTACATAGAAGACTCAAGCACTAAGAAGGAAAGGCTTAACCCAATTCTTAACTAATTGGGAAACCTAAACTAACTAGAAAACTGAAATAAGAAAGGAAATAGACTCAAAACAGGACTCTAACTAAACCAATGAATTAAATCCCGTTTTCCTACTTTCTACCCATAATTTAAGCCCATTAAAGTGGCCTATTACAAAGAAAACCCATGGGATCAAAGGCCCAACACATATATAACCTAACCTAGGGCTTATTTTATTAAGTGACTTATCTACATCATAGATCCTCCATTTGTGATAGTTCAGGAAAGCTCGCCTTTTGTGCTACCAACAACTATACCCGGATAGAGCGTAATCTTCGTAGATGGACTTCCAATTCCGGCTTGTTCGATAAGATTTGGAATGCCTTATACTTTGATGTTAGCTTCAAACTTTTTTTGGGTGAATAAATAATTTAATACCAAGGAGAAGAGAAAATATTAGGGGAGGGGGAGAAATACAAGTTCCTGTACTAAAAAAGAGTCTGGGGACCTAAAATAGAACTGGAAAGCTCCCAGGAAGCTACAATGTGGCTATTTCTAGGGGAAGGGGGACAAGAGATAGCAACTTTAGACATCCTAGCTTTTACATAAAAGATTATGGATCTCTAAATCTTATCTAGAGATTGGGAGTTGGAGGTCCATTTCCTATGATTTCTTTCTATCCAAATTTGATTGACAGAGGCACAAAATGTTGTAGCCCCTTACAAACTTGTATAGAAGACTCAAAACTGACTCAAACACTAAAAAGGAAAGGCCTAAACCAATCCTTAACTAATTGGGAAACCTAAACTAACTAGAAAACTGAAATAAGAAAGGAAATAGATTTAAAACAGGACTCCAACTAAACCAATGAATTAACTCCCGTTTTCCTACTTTCTACCCATATTTTATGTCCATTAAAGTGGCCTATTACAAAGAAAACCTATGGGATCAAAGGCCCAACACATACATAACCCAATCTAAGGTTTATTTGCAATAAAATAAGCCCATTAAGTGACTTATCTACATCATGGATCCTCCATTTGCCCAACCTAAGGCTTATTTGCAATAAAATAAGCCCATTAAGTGACTTATCTACATCATGGATCCTCCATTTGCGATAGTTCGGGCAAGCTCGCCTTTTGTGCTACCAACAACTATACTCTCGGATAGAGCGCAATCTTCTTAGATGGACTTCCAATTCCTGCTTGTTCGATAAGATTCGGAATGCCTTATACTTTGATGTTAGCTCCAAAAGTTTTTTGGGTGAATACATAATTTATTATCAAGGAGAAGAGAAAATATTAGGGGAGGGGAAGAAATACAAGTTCCTGTACTCAAGAAGAGTCTGGGGACCTAAAACAGAAATGGAAAGCTCCCAGGAAGTTACAATGTGGCTATTTCTAGGGGAAGGGGGACAAGAGATGGCAACTTTAGACATCCTAGCTTTTACATAAAAGATTGTGGATCTCTAAATCTTATCTAGAGATTGGGAGTTGGAGGTCCATTTCCTATGATTTTTTTCTATCCAAATTCGATTGATAGAGGCACAAAATGCTAGCTTGGCCACCAAGTCACAAATAGTCTTCCTATGGAAAGTCATATCCATCCATATCCACTCTCTATAGAAAGGAAGGATTCTTTTTCTCGACAGCCAACATTTGGATAGGACAAGCTTCCAGATGGAAGAGGAGACAGGGAAATCAAAGAAGAGATGCTCAATGTCATCCGGATCGGATCCACAAAGATAGCAATGTTGGGGAACGAGAATCCTTCTCTGTATGAGGAACACTTGTGTGGGGAGCCATTTCGTGAAGACTCTTCAAGCCGTGAAGCTTTGTCTGGGAATGTGATGCTTGAACCATATGAGCCTATGCCAAGGGAATGGAGGCCCATGAGATCTGACTAGGTCTTAAGCAAACTAGCGTTGAAGAGCCTCGAAGACCAGTGGGTCCAAATAGTGGTATCATTCCTTGGTTGACCCGCTACTGGGGGAGGTGGCAAGTTGTTCCAAATATCAGTCAACTGGCCAGAGAGAGTGATCGGGGGGTCCATGATCCTGTGGATAGGATGTCAGCAACCATAGTATGCCTTGGAATCCCTGAACTGTAGATACTACAAGCACTGAGGACAGATGAGAGAATTCCCATAGGATGCCAGGGATCAAACCAAAGAGAGATGGAGGGGCCATCCCCAATCCGAGTGGAAATAGATCTAATAGCAATGGTTCTGAGGGAGAGGATCTTATGCCACACCTAGGAGGAGTCAGAAGGGATGTGCATAGACCAAAAGGAGCCCTTCTTTATCAAAGAAGTAGACCTAGTCAACCCATATGCTCTTCTTCTTAGAGGCCACTTTCTGGATAAACTTTAATATTCCTGCACAGTTGACATCCTTGATACGCCTGAGGCCTAGACCCCCTTCTTTTTTTGGAAGACACACTGTAGCCCAACTGAGAGGGCGAAGGAATCTAGATGAGTCACAACCTTTCCAGAGGAAGGCAACAAAGACGGATTCCAGCTTTGAGATTATGGATTTGGGAAACCTATAGATACCAGATCAGTATATGTAGGAAGCTTGAAGCACAACTCTAACAAGCACTAAACGTCCTGCAAATGATAGGAGTTTCCCTTTCCAAAGCTGAAGCCGCTTCCTGATATGATCGAGCACAATAGCACAATGATGAGTTGCAAGCCTCCCAGGAATGAGAGGCAACTCTAAATACTTGATTGGAAGAGACCCCATCACAAAGCCAGTCTTTTGTAGAATATGTGCCTTTGCTTCATCTAAAATCCCAGCCAAGAAGATAAGAGTTTTCCTTGGGTTAATTTGAAGACAGACATCCTAACAAAGAGATCTAGGCGATGCATAATATCATCTAAGGAGGAGTCATTTGCTTTGGAGAAAATCATCAGATCATCAGCAAAAGCAAGGTGGGTTAACTTGATGGCATTGCACTTGGGGATGGGAGTGATGAGGCCCAAATCGGTTACAGATTGCAAGCTTCTAGGGAGGACTTCTATGGCAAGGCAAAATATATATGGAGATAAGGGGCAACCCTGCCGAATTTTCACAGAGGAGGAGAAATATCCCACTGGGCTACCATTGACCAAGACTGAAAACCGGGGATGAGCAATGCAATGAGAGATCCAATTGATGAATGAACTTGGAAAGCCCATCTGATTGAGGATAAAAAAAATGAAGTCCCATCTCAAAGAATCAAAAGCCTTGTGGATATCTATCTTCATGAGAGTATCCAGGGAATGGCCCTTTTTGTCGAAACCCCTAACAATCTCGTGGTAGAGAAGAATGTTATCAGCAATACTTTTTCCAGGGATGAAAGCTGATTGATTCTCACTAACCAGGGAGCCAACCACCTTCTTGATACGAGTGGCAAGGATCTTTGCAATGGACTTGTACAAAAGATTGCAAAGGGATATCGGCCTGAAATCATTCATGCTCCTCCTTTTTTGGGAATGAGGCAAAGGAAAGTATGACTGATGCTCTTGATCTGGCTCGGGTTGAAGAAAAAACTCTTGACAGCTTTAATCAAATCCCCTTTAATAATGTCCCAAGCAGAGATGAAGAATCCCATACTAAACCCACCAAGACACGGTGCTTTGCAAACTTTGTGGGAAAGAATAACTTGAGATTTCCTCATCAGAGGAAATAGCCCAAAGCAAATGAGCCATATTGTCTGGAATGATCTTGTTGGTGAGGCCAGCAGAATAGGAGACAGTCGGAGTACGGGTTGGATTGAACAACTTCATGAAATGATTAACAACCATCTCTTTTGTCTCATCCACCTTGGAGACAAGGATGCCATCTGAGTTGGTAAGCTTGAGGATGGGATTGAAGTTATTTCTGGGCTTTAGGGAGCGATAGAAGTAGGATGAATTAGAATCCCCTAATTCCAACCAATTAATCCTGGACTTTTGCCTTAGGAAGCTCTCTTCACTAGCCAACAAGGAGGCAAGCCTGGCAGATTCAGTTTTTTTCTCCTCCGCAAGGGTGATGTTTAAGTGGTCAGCCTGTATCTGAACCTGAATGGAGGTGAGTCTATTCTTGCAGTCAGCAACAAGAGAAGAGATGTTTCCAAAAGTGTTAGTGTTCCACTGCTTAAGAGTTTCTTTGACATTTTTAAGCTTCCTGGTAAAGCAATGAGGAGGGGTTGAGTGAGCTTGAACATGCTTAAGCCAGGCGTTTTGAACAATGGAGGTGAAGTCTGGATGGGAGGTCCACATATCAAAGAATTTGAATGGTTTAGGGCCAAAGGAGGTGAAGGGATGGATGAAAAGGAAAATGTGGCTGTGGTCTGAAATGGCAGGAGGCTCGAAGGTAGCATAGGAAGAAGGGAAGGAAGAGAACCATGCTTCATTGACCATCATTCGGTTCAATTTACAAGCAATCCGATCAAAACCAGATCTTTTATTATTCCAAGTGAAATTGATTCCAGACCAGCGAAGATCATCAACAACCAGGTCGTCAATGCATTCATTAAAAGCATCCATATTTCCCAAGTTCAAGTGACCCCCTTTGTGCTTTTCATGAGTGTATTGAACCACATTAAAGTCCCCACATATACCCCAAGGTCTAGGCCCAACCTGGGAGGCAATACTGCGCAAGTCATTCCAAAGAATGCTCCTCTCTTCCATTCGGTTGGAGGCATAAATGGCAGAGAACAGGAAGGAGAAGCTACCAACATTGTCCAAGATGGAAAGGTGGAAGTTCTGAGAGGTTGAAGAAATGAGGAAGACAGAGAGCTTGGAGGTATCCTAGATGAAACAAATCCTACCATTTGGGTGACAAGAGTGGTTGGTGAGAAAAGACCATCCAGGGGCAATGGAGGAAGCTACTCTAGAGAAAGCTTGCTCCTTAATATGAGTTTCCAAGAGGCAGCAGAAAACAGGGCACAAAACTTTAAGAAGCAAGCGGGAAGCCGCTTGTTTATGATGGGAGTTGAGGCCTTTGAGGTTCCACACAAGGCCTTGAGACATCAGGCAGACGGGGAGGAAGGCTTCTCGAGCTCCCGGGAGAAGGAGTAAGCTCGAACTGATTTCGGCCGGGAGGATTGGCGTCTTAGGTAGGATAAAGGGGCTTGGAACCAGCAATGACTAGGGATTGCTTGGATGACAAAAGGTGAGAGTTTTGAAGGGTGCAGTTCCATTGGCAGAAAAACTGGATTGGTGGGTAAAGACAAAGGATCACTCCCTGGAACCTGGGTCGGGCCAGAGGAAGCTGGCACGAAGGGTCCAAGAGTGGCATTAGGTGTGGATGTGGGCTTATGGATGGGCGGAAGCTGGTTGGAATGGGCTAAATGGGGTGATCAGATGGGGATGGGCCTGATGAGTGGGCCAACCTGGCCAAAGGATAAGAAGCAGATGGGTTGCAGCTGGATGGGCCATCTGACAATTTTAATTTGGTTGGGCTAGACAAGTCCGCACAAGTCTCCAAACCATCAGCAATAGAGCTAAAGTTGCTGGGCCCCACTTCCAAGTTAACATTATCACTGGTGGGGTTGACGGAAATATCAACCAAATAAGAAGGGTCTTTCGCCAAGGCTTGGCTCCAATAGGTTTGACAGAAGAGGAGTCTTCCTTAGAGGATTCAGGCTTCGAATCTCCAACCCCCGCAGAGGAAACAGAGTCGTTGCCAGAGCCAGAATTAGAGGAGAAGGCCGAGGAAGGAAGATCTTCATCTGAGGAGTCGTCGTTATTTGAGTCCGAGGAGTTTCGACGGTAGCAAGAACTTCAGAGTGCATAAGAGAGGGAGCATCGACAGTGACAGGTCAAGCCAAAGGGTCAGAAACATCCAGGTCAGACTGCGGAATCGAGAAACAATTCTGACCAATGGCCGGAATCACCACAGGGGCCACCTGAACCAGAGAAACGTCAGAGGCAGGGCAGGGGGTTTTTCGCCGTCTGGTGCAACATCAACCTCGATCTAGAGGTGGGAGAAAAGGTCGCCAGAGTGGTCATGCCTCAGGGAAATGTCGTTTGCAGGAGGCCTCACAATCTCAGGTTTGCTCGAAGAAGACCTCGGACGGCATTTATTAGTGTCATGCCCAAAAACCTTGCAGTAAAGGCATTGGGGGGCCCGCCAATTGTAGCTAACGGCCTGCTAGAAGCAAAAAATCTTCCCCATCTTGGACTGAGATCGGTGAAGGGAGAGTTGCAGAGGTGGTATTTCCACGCAGATACGAGCAAACGCAAATCTGTCCTTCGGCAGGTCCTAACGTCAGAGCAAAGAGGCTGTCCTAGAAGGCTAGAACAGAGCCCACTGTGCTCAGGCCCTCCGAACACTAGAAGTGGAGAGGGAGACCCGGAAGAGAGACCTAAAGGGGGATGGTGGAATAATCAACACGGTTGAGCAGCAACCGGCGATGCCAAGAATGGAGGAAAGTGGGGGATTGTCCCACACGCCAAGGACCTCCATCTAGGAAACAAGCTTTGTCCCCATCATCAGAGAATTTGAACATGAAGTACCCTTGGTCCGGCAGAAAGATCCCACAGTACCAGCAGGCTTCCATTGCTTTAATAGGGAATATTTTACAAGATGAAAAGGAGGGTGTTTCCCTAGAAAATGGCCGACGAGGGATGAGGAGCACCTAGAAGCTTCAGAGTCAAGCACCCCTTCCGGACACTTAGCAATGAGGGATTTTGTCAGCAAGGTTGGGGGGATGAAATGCAGGGGAAGGCTAACAGCAGGGAATGGGACGAAGTGTATAGGTTGGGAACCCCATGCATTGGCCAACGGAGGTTCAGAAGGAATAAAGGTGGGGGAGGTAGAAGGAGGAAAGATGCCAAAAGAGGTGGGAGGGATGGAGAGGGGGGCCCCCTGCAAGGGGGAAGGGACCATGGTGGTCGGCCTCAGGGAAGAAAGACGGAGTTCCTCCCGCTTGGAAGGTCTTCACATCTTGAATCCTGTTTCTTACGTGGTGATGTGGGCCATCTTCGTGAATTTTTCCTGTTAGCTTCAAACTTGGTTGCACTAGACACGTATGGTTTCTGATACCCCAAGGAACTGGCTCATTGTTGAATCCTAGGGTCTTCCTTCTGAAAATAACCTAGAGGGGGGTGAATAGGTTATGTTAGTGGATTTTAAACCTTTTCGATTTATGATTCTCAAATGTGATTGTGAATTAAAAAATGCGGAATAAGTAAAACGAACACAATCACACAACACCAAGGTTTATAGTGGTTTGACTCAATCCGAGTCTAGTCCACTCCCTACAAGATCCACTAGCTCTTCCCTTTCAATACAGTAGGTAGGGGGAAAACCTTTATAAACTCTTTTAAGGATAAGAGGATCCGTACAATCTCTTTACATGATGAGAGGGTCCTTTACAATCTCTTCCAAAGATGAGAGGGTCATTTTCAATCTCTTTCAAGGATGAGAGGGTCCTATACAATTTCTTTCAAGGATGAGAGGGTCCTTACAATCTCTTTCAAGGATGAGAGAGTCCTTACTATCTCTTAAGGATGAGAGGGTCCTACACCCTTGTCTAAGTACAGTTTAGAACAATGTGTAAATAAGGTGTCCAATTCTAGAGTTAACCCAACACTTGGACAAAAACAAATTTAAAGTGGAATAGAAGGTTTAGAGTTACCTCTTGTGTGGTGCGTGAATGAAATGCAATGATATAAAAGAATGCACCTTTGAAGTCTTCTTAATGCTTGCAAAGCAAATGCCAAGATGTAGATCAAGACTTGTAGATAACCTTGAGTTCCTCTTGAATGGAAAATAAAGAACTTGAACTCAAGAGATGGTATAGACCAATCTCACTTCTAATGCTCAAATAATGCTCCTTCAAGGTTAGGATTAATTGTTTATTAATGAGTAGCATTAGAGGTATTATAGGTGACATTAGGGTGCTAAAATAGGCAAAAAATCTCACCCAAACGGTCATTTTTTGGGTGTCCCGGTTGACCACCAAAAGTGGTCGACCTCCAAAAAGAGCCGTTACAAAATATAGCCGTTGGAGGGTGATTCAAGCAAATCAGTCATCATCCGGTCGACCTCTACTTTTCCCGGTCAACCTCCACTTTGGCCGGTTGACCTGCAGATAATTCTGCCAGAATCATTTCTGCAGTGTCTGATTTTGTCAGGGCTGACTTCGAATGACCATAACTTGGTCATACGAACTCCGCTTGGGCTGATTCCAAGTCCGTTGGTTCCGTAACTCGAAAACCTACGAATCTTGTGAAGAGGCCATGTCCTGATAGAAAATATAGCCATTGGAGGGTGATTCAAGCAAATCAGTCATCGGCCGGTCGACCTGCAGATGATTCTGCCAGAATCATTTCTGCAGTGTCTGATTTTGACAGGGCTGACTTCGAATGACCATAACTTGGTCATACGAACTCCGATTGGGCTGATTCCAAGTCTGTTGGTTCCGTAACTCGAAAACCTACAAATCTCGTGAAGAGACCATATCCTGATACCAGCTCCCTAAATACCCAAAATTACCTTGAACATGGAAGTACTGCTTTTCAACAAAAAATGAATGGGCTTCTTAATTCCGATGTGTTCCTTATGGCTATGGGTCTTGGTTCCTTGCTAGAATAACATGAACTTAGGGTCATTCTAAGCATGATGTGAACTAAAGGATGCAATATGTAATGCATGCTTATGAGATGCAGTGTAGTGCTTGTGTATAGTGTGTGCACTATTACATTGAGTTACACTTAAGGTTTTTCATTCTTCTTGTAGTTGGTCCTCAAGAGTCTTCATGTTGACCTTGCAAGCTTGTTGTCTTCAATGTACTTCAATTCACTTCAAGCTTTGATACTTTGAGGTCCGACACCTCCTGATACCTTCTTCAAGTCTTGGTACCAACTTGTTAATTCTTCTCATTTGATGGATTCAATCTTCATTCCATTTACCGATTTGGCTATTTGACTTGAAGTCTACAAAACAATACTTGAAGGAAAATTGTGAAATACCTTCATATGTTGTTTGTTATCATTAAAACCAACTATAGGAGTGTGAGCATCTCCTTAACACCTTCTTCCATTATCTCCCCCCTACTGATGTACCATTGTTTTGTTGATGGGCCCCCCTTGTCCTTAGTTGGCTGTGCCTTGTGGGCCTTGGTCCCCTTCTTCCCCCCCTCCTTTTCCCCCTTGTATATTCTTTCCTCAAAAAAATATTGACAAAGGAGTAATCCTGGTGATTGATGATGCACAACTCAAAAATTCCGACTATATTGGAAAGGATCATTCGAGAAGCTGTCACTGATGTTGAACTTTTAACAAGAATATAAACAAGTCACAAGAGGCTTCAAACATTTTGGTCAATACAGAAGATAATAAGCATGTTATTGGTAAGTGGAAATATGTGACAATATTCGGTAATCATAATCCTAAAAGGTAGTAAACAAAACAAGAAAAATTCATTGCAAAATGAATTGAAAGAATGCTGATGATCGGTGATCCTTGGTTTGGTGAAACAAGAAGCACCTATGTGCTAGGATTGTGAAGATGATGGAGAATTCACAAATGTGCGTGTAATATCAGCATATGGATTATAAGCTCAAATAACAATCAAATGAAGTACATAACTGTGCTTATGAGATCTCGCCTGATTCTACCGATTGTACTGGCTGGTAAACCAAATACCAAGTCACTGCACTGAAATGGTTTGTCAACCTTGTGGCCCTTTGTTTTGTTCAAACTCATTTAGACAAACAGATGTTTATCTAGATGGCTACACCAGTGACCGGCAGTCGGAATGAAATTCTACTGGTACCTGGAACTTGGTTAGATTATAAAATTGAAAATGTTTATGAGACTGGTGTCAGCTTGGTAGTTGACCTCCCAATCACACTAGGCCACATGGAATATGAGAGAGCAGCAACTGCTTCTGCCCTGTTTTGTCCAAACCCAAAGGAACTTTAAATATCTTGAATTGCATAGGCTCCTTGTGCACTTCTTCCGGCGTTCTAAATAATGAAAGGGGATGAAGTAGCTTAAAACAGTAACAGTAGAGCTTCTATTGGCATGATTATCCCTTCTTTCATATCCTCTTTCTATAGTTAAGAATCTATTTAACCTATATTGATTGCACAAAACCATCCCATGGGGTCCAATCAAGCTTTGCTGTAAGCTATCTAGCCGATGCAATTGTTCTTCAAGCATTACTCATTATATATATTCGAACATTTAAATTATTTACAGTAATATGCTACCCATTAGACTTGAGCATCTAATCCTTTAAAGAAAACTTTATAAATCACTGGTACCAGTTGACTTGTGTTATTATTTTACATATCAAGTTGTTGATCTCGCCGTGCCGAAACAGTTGAACTGCTGAACCAGAATCCATCCATTGGCACACTTGATGGACGTGCTGGGTGTCAAAACAGAGGAAGTACATTTTATACTTTCTTTATACGCCTCAAGTCAATCAATATATTCATGCCTATCTTGCACATCTAGTAGTTATTTGGGGGGCTTGATTTAGAGCCCAGGTGGAACCGAAATATTTCTCTGAAATCCGCAGAAATAGGTTGGAATCTGGTAAAAAAAATGGGAAATGAGGAAAACATATTTCTTGTGCTGTTCGATACTTTAGATTCTTCTTTTGGTTGATGTAATTATTATTCATTGCTTTTGGTCATTAACTAGGTTTCATTACTGATTCGCTTCCCAATGGTACCAAGTTCACTTAGATAATGGAGACCGATTCAAGGTTCAAAAGTTCAAGAGTGTTCCATAGTTGTCAAGGTGACAAGGCAACCCAAGGTGTTGGAGGGGCGTCCTCCTAGGCATGTAGTATATGTATTTTAGCAATGATAATTTTATATAATTATGCCTATATGAAACATAGAAGACAGAGAAGACATATCAATGGAGTTACGCTTGTAATGATCCACTATGAGAAAACAAACACATAATAAACAAAGCTTAGGATATAACATAAGCAGATTCTTCAAAAAAGAAAGCGATGGACATGAATCAACATAAACTCATGAAGTGTCAAAAACTGATATAATATAAGGCGTTCAGTCACAAAGCCAAAAGGCGATGCCTAGGCATCCAAGGCAGTTGCTTTTCTTGCATCAAACGAGGTGTGTTTGTCACCTTGGACCCAATAAGGCATCTGGATTCTGGATGCCTAGGTTATGCCTTAACAATTATGCAAGAGACTGATTTTCTTCCAAGGAAAGGAGTAGAATCAGAATTCATGTTAGAAATGATAAATATGAAAATGAGGAAGATAGATCACAAGAAATCTGTGAATTCTTACTAATACTAGAAAGCGAATTTTTATAAGTTGAAATAAAGTGAATTGTATTTTGATTTGTATGCCATATTTCCAGAGGCCTTCACTTATTTTTTCTTTGCTTGCATTCTCAAGATGACTTTAGTTTCGTTTGCTGTCTACACGTTGATATCTTCGCCCTATGACTTGTTATATTTCAGGACTCATATGATCTTATCACCTATATAGTTGTAAGGAGCTCATTTATTGGTAGTTTCAGTTACATGGTTTGAAATGCTTAAATGTAACTCATGGATAACCTTCTACATGTACATGGATTCATACGTTTCAGGAACTTGAGAGAGATGTTCAAGATAGATGCTGCAGATTACATGATGTCCATTTGTGGTGGTGATGGTCTGAGGGAGCTTTCTTCTCCAGGGAAAAGTGGCAGCATTTTCTATCTTTCCCAAGATGAAAGATTTGTTATTAAGACTCAAAGAAGATCTGAACTAAAGGTTTGGATGTATTGAATGCTTCGCTACTTGGATAAGTTTGAACAAGATTTTGTGATGTTAATATCAACTAGCTTATTGGTTAATCGAATTATTTACTGGTGTGAAGTGCTGTATCTTGTCCTATTAATGGTCCTTCGTCAGATGATTAAAAGGATTTTTTTTTTTTTTTTTTTTCAAGTTTTTACGTGGGAAAGTTGAGTGGATGAGTGGCAAGACTTGAGAGTATATAATCAGACATAAATGCATCTCGAAACCAAGGTGTGGCACCAAAATGGCAAGATGACTGGTTGGTTTCATCTTTTACAATGAAGACCGATGACTGCACCAGTGAGGGTTATACGGAGCAAGTAAACCTCATTAAAGGGACAAGGTGGAAGTGCTACTGTGTTGATGCAAGAGACTTTAGATAGAGTGGAGGAACAAGATTCATTTAGCTGGTCCATGCTGTAGGGTTAAGGATTAATTGAGTTAATCAGAGTATTATTCTTTAGTAGGTAATATTATTAGTTGAGGAGCTAAATACCTCAAAATGTCTTGCTTTGAATTTTTGTCATTGTAGCACAGATGATGGTATATTCCTTCTGAACCATGGTATCTAAATTCATCAGATCATTCTTGTTAGCATATCAGTGCTGCCTAACTGAGTCTCTTATTACTACTATTTCAGTATTTCTTTCCCATGGTTGACAGGTTTAGCTTATGAAATATGCTTTTGGTTGGAAATAGGAATTCTTATTTTTCGTTTATTGTACTTTTAGATTTTAAGATGAAACAAGGCTGAACTAACTTTTGATTATTAGCCTTATTTTGGAAGATTGTTGAGAATTTAAGTATTGGTTCTGTAGATACTACTGAAGATGCTTCCTAACTATTACAATCATGTGGGAGCCCATGACAATACCCTCATAACAAAATTCTTTGGGCTGCATCGAATAACGCTGAAACATGGACGAAAGGTGTTTGAATAACAATCACTTATCCTATATATATATATAATTCGTATATTGTGATTGACTTTGGCTTCATTTTATTTTTCTTTTGCAGGTACGATTTGTTGTTATGGGGAATATGTTCTGCACTGAACTGCGAATTCACCGTCGTTATGATTTGAAAGGTTCATCTCAAGGAAGATGTACAAACAAACATGAAATTGATGAGAATACAACACTGAAAGATCTTGATTTGTCATATGTATTTCAAATGGACAGATCATGGCGTAAATCCCTTTTTAAGTAAGTCCAGATTCGACAATGTCTGATGTACATTTGTTAATCTTGTCTTCAGTTGGTCATTCCAGTCTGGTATGTAAATTAGGGGCTTTAATTAATCAAACCTGTAAAGGTCTTATAGGAAGTGATGTCGTAACCCATCACGTGCACCCATTTCCGCACATGTCCGCACATTATCTGGTTGCGTAGTTTACTTTCAAACCTCTTTTATCAAGGTGTTGACTTATGCTCCAAAAAAATCCTAGGAAGGTTACAATTATACATGATTGAGAATATTTGTGCTGCTGAAATGTTTTGGTGGGCTAACATAAATCTTGGATGAAAAAAGAAAAAGACCATTAAACATTGTTGGAAGGGGGAAAAATGCATAGAGATGAAAGAACACTCCAAAAAATATAAGTTGACTCATATACTACTAAAGATCTCAGGTGGGCCCCCGTACACCAAAGTGTTTCCACGTTGCAACTTTGGCCTTACAATTAAGCCATCATTGCTTCCTACTGTATACTGGCCGTACAAGACTCCTGTCAATTTTAAATTTCAATATTGTATAGGTCTAAAGGTGAGGCACAAGACTGTCAAACTAGTTAGGAACTCAGAATTAATGGGCATGAGACAAGGCTGTTCCCTTTCCCCCTTTCTCTTTGCCCTTTCAGTTGAGGTTCTTTCCAGATCCATCCAATCATCCACTTATCAAAATCTCATCTCCCATATCCCTAAATGCAAATCCCTTTTGCTTACTCATCTTGCCTTTGCTGATGATCTCATGATCTTCTCCAAAGCTGATTCTGGCTCTATTACCTCCATAATGACCTCCCTCCATTTCTCGAAAATATTTCTGGTCTCTACATCAACCTTTTTAAATCCTGTCTCTTCCTCTCTGGAGTCTCAGATACATCTAAAGCCCGCCTCTTAGAGCTGGTTGGGTTCTCTCTCGGTCATCTCCTTTTCAAGTACTTAGGGTTGCCTCTCATTATTTCCAAGCTCTCTGCCCACCATTTCACCCCCATGTTTGACCTCATGAGGAAAAGGTTGCAACTTTGGAAAGGTAAACTTATCTCTTATGCCAGTTGCCTTGAAGTTGCTAGATCAGTGATCTAATCTATTTATTTTTTCTAGTCTAACATCTTTGTACTCCATACCTTCACCATCAAGGCCATTGAGTCCCTCCTTTGTTCCTTCCTCTGTAAAGGAAGTGAGTTCTCCAAGTTCCTTCACCCTTTCAGCTGGGGATCAGTGTGCCTTCCTAAATCTGAAAGTGGTCTCGACTAAGAAGAATCAAAGATGTTAACACCGTGAGAATTCTCAAGCTTATCTGGAGGATCTCTTCAAATTAAAATAGTATATGGGTTTTGTAGGTCTACTCCTCCCCCCTCAAGACCGATTCTCTTTGGATCGTCTCTCCCTCCACTGATGCTTCTTGGGTCTGGCACAACATTCTTAGCACTAGACCTGAGGCTCTTGAGGCTATCCACTACTCCATAGGCAACGACTCCATGACCTCCCTATGCCTTGACACCTGGCACCCTTTTGGAGTTCTCTTTTTAGCTGTCAACCCCAGATGTACCTACTCCTCTAGCCTCAACCGGTTTGCCACAGTCAATATCATCCTTCACAATGGTACCTGGTTCCCTCCCTCTCGTAGACATTTGGTCTGCCCTCCTTCCTCCCCTATTCCCGGGTCATCGTGGTAGACATAATAGTATTTCTTGGATCCCTTCTTCCTCTGGCTTATTTAGCTTTGCCTCCGCTCTAAATGCACCTTGTTCCTTGGCATAACATCATCTGGTTTAAAGGCCGTATCCTCCGCCACAGTTTCACTAATTGGTGTGCAGTCTCCAATTGCCGTCCTCCCCAGTATTTCTTGATCTACTAGCACGTTCAAGTACCCTCATCTTGCTATCTTTGCTGGAGTGGTACTAAAGATGTTGACCATCATTTTTCTCCTGCTCATTCTCCACCTCTATCTGGTTTTTAGTCGCTATTGGCCATCGAGAAGAAGAGTGGTCCCTCTTAGTAGACAATGGATGTGGGTTGATATGACATTTGCTGGTTCTTTCATTTGTGACATTGTTGGAAAGCTCTCCTTCTGTACTACCATTAAGCATATCTAGATGGAGAGGAATCTTTGTAAATGGACCTCCAACTCTCGCTCTTTTGACAAATTTGGAATGCCATCTATTTTGAAGTATCCTCCAAGTTTGCCTTTTTATGCTCCCGCCATGTTAGAAATTCCCTAAGGACTAGACTCAGTGTTGTGTTATGGGGTCTCCCCTCATCCATTCTTCCACGTCCCCGT
>NC_056558.1:24278074-24326702 GCF_013358625.1 Macadamia integrifolia
AATGGGAAAATGCTTAGAGGCTTAGTTTGTCTCGAGAGAAAATTTACATGAACTATTATAAAGTAAAAGGAACTTGTATAAGAATGAAAAAAAAAAAACATAAATTACTATACTGAAAGTCTGAAAAGCAATTTGGAAGACTTCTTCTAATTCCATCCTAATGTCCCTCCCCCCTCCCACACACACCCAAAAACTGGTACTGCAGGATTACAATTATATAAATTTTATTTTATGTAATTTTTTTTTCCATTGAAAATTTGAAAAACTATGGCTATGTGTTAACGTGTTGTAGGTCTCTGGTGTTGTATTCTGCATCACTATCCAAATATTTTTTACACATGTCAGTGCCCAAATTATCCTCTCGATTTTTTTTTTTTTTTTTGGTATCATAGCCATCCTTGTCGTGATCATTTTTCTGTAGCATTGGAGGATGAAAATTTGGTTTTAGATAGTTTCTCTTGGTAGTTCTTCTTGTCTTACTGAATGATGTATAAAGTATCTATTTTGCAGAATAAATTCTTTATCCCCTCTCTAATTTTATCAATTTGGGTGCTTGCTTTGGAAACATCTGTATGGTCACCCTTCATGTTATGAATGTGTTTGTATCCATAAATACCTCTTCTTTCATTATTGGTGTCAGGAAAGTAGGATTGCATACAAAGTGGTAGTGCCACTTCTTGAAATTTGACATCTGGATCTAAATTCTGATGAGTTTGCAACTGGATATGTGAATTAACACAGAAAGGTTCAATTAAAGCAGATTTATATAAATTGGTAATTACGTACTAATTCTTCATATAGTGTTTCGTATTGCTTTTGATGCAGTATTGCCGATGTTTTTAACTGTGCTTCATTAATTGAAATCAGAATAATATGTTTTTCATATTATATTACTCAAGTGTATTAAATGAGTCCTCAACCTCTAATAATTATAATTTGTGTACAGACAAATCTCTCTAGATTGCATGTTTCTTGAATCACAACACATCATTGATTATAGCCTCCTTTTGGGACTACATTTTAGAGCTCCAGAGCATTTGAAGGCCCTCACAGAATCGTCTAATGCATTGCATCGTGAAAGTTCTGACGAAGGTAAACATCCTTTTCCACTATGAATATCTTTTCTCTATGAATGTAATCTACTTATCAAGATGGGAAGAAAACTCCTTCAATATATGACCCGTTCTAATGCATGAATAAATTTCTCATATTGCTCAAATCACGTCATGAGTGGTCTTTTGATGCTACATATAATTTTATTTGATTTTTTATAATCTCCACCAAACTTGGTTGCTTAAGCACCGCCTTGTTAGAGACACACCAAGCAATAGACACATTGTTGTTGCCTGGGGTCTCCCCATTTCTACCATAGATCTCCTCCCCAATTTATGTTTGTTCCCCTTTTTTCTCTTTTGCTTGTTTTTGCTTCCCCTCCCCCCAATCCTTGTTCCTTTAGGGGTTTGTCCCTAGTGGCTTGATGCCTTCCCCCCTCTTTTCCCCCTTGTATATTCTTCTCCTTGCATAATTTAATTGTTTGTTTATCCAAAAAATTGGCAGTAGAAATGATGCATGTTAGCAAGTGCTTTCATGAGTTTGTGACTACTATTTCAAACAGTTATGCTCTTATACTACCTTGTAGTATTGTACTAGGAGGAATGCTTGATTAGCACCTGCATAATGAATGATTGAAGTTCCAAATTTGATTTTGTTATGTATTGTTCCTTTGCATATTAGTGCTGCTTTAACACTAAGCAAAAGTTTCAACTTTCAACACTTCGAGAAATGCCCCCCTCTCTCTCTCACACCCACACACCCACACATACCCACACACACACACACACCAATGCACAAAATTATTTCCATTAATTTATTGAATAATGAATTTCCTAAGCAAATAATAATTATGTTGATCAATGTATGAACTTCGTGTTCGGTCAGGTGCATCCTCACGGGAGCTATTGATCCCTCCAAAAGGTCTGCTTCTGGTTACGCATGAACCCAACTCTATTAACACTCTGCCAGGCCCTCATATCAGAGGAAGTACATTGAGAGCAGCAGCTGCTGGTGATGAGGAAGTTGATCTTTTTCTCCCTGATGCTGGAAGGTAGCTGTATCCACTTATCTCAGATAGTGTTAGGATAATCTCATACTTACGTTCCTAACCCTCACCCCTCCCAGCTCCCCCCTTCTCCAAGATTTATCAATTAGGAGAATACAAGGCCTTGAACAGAAATGATCATATATGTTATTGTTTACTGGAAAAATATGCCATTCTTTTTAGATGGTTGATGCATTGTTGTATCCTTTACATTCCATACAAATGTGAGTTGACATTTGAATCTTATCTTATGCACTATTCCCCTCAACCCTCTTGTTCATCTTCATCCATATTTGTCAAGTGAAGGCCTTGTGATGCAGATTCGTCATCAAAATGGGTTTGTTTTATTAGAAATAGGCTTTGGGATGGGTTATATATATATATGTGTGTGTGTGTGTGTGTGTTAGACCTTTAATTCCAAGGTTTCTTTGTAGTGGAGTAGTGGACCGCTTTAATGGGCCTTCAATATGGGTATAGGTTAGGCATCACGGGATTAATTCAGTTAGTGTCTTTATTTCGTTATTTTAATTGCTATTAAGTGATTTAATGAGGCTGGAATAGGATTCTATGAGTCCAGTCCTGTTTTGAGTCTATTTTCTTTATTATTTTAGTTTCCTAGTCTATTTAGGTTTCCTTATTAGTTAAGGCTTCAGTTCAAAACTTGGAAACAGCCTCTTTTGCGAAGCAAGGGGTAAGGTTGCATACACTTGCCTTTCCCAGACCTTGCAATAGCGGGAGCCTTGTGCACTGGGTTGCTCTTTTTTAAGGATTGGGTTGGTCCTTTCTTTTTTTAGTGTAGGAGTCTAATTTTGAGTCTTCTATATAATTATGTAAGGGGGCCTATCATTGTACACGAATTTGATTAATGAAAATTGCTGTTGTTGCTGCTCCTATTCATGTGTGAAGACTTCCTTGTGTTTGATCAAGGTGCAGAATCATTGTCTGATCCGATTAATGTTCTTCTCTTATTACTATTTTTCCATTACTACTGCTGGTTCTTATTTCTTCAATTGGTCAATCTCTGATTTCTGCCGTCAATAAGTAGGTTTTATTCCTTCAAGTTCTTCACTTAAGATTCCAATTCTAGAAGGTTGGATAGAAGGTTTTTTTTTTTTTTAAAGCAATTCAGCCATTTGATCATTTTGAAATTTTGAAAACACATTCATCTTCTCTAGATTAGAACTCGATTCTAGTTTGGGTCAATTCCAACAGTTGGATATGGAGATTTTTCGTTATTTTCAATCCTGCCCCTGCCTATTAAAACCTGAATCAATTCTCAGTTACTGTTCGTAAATACTTTCTGTTTTCACTTCTGTTTTATGAATCAAGTTACCTTTTGAATTCAGAGATCGATTGGGCCTATTTGACCTAATTTCTGAACCCTAACTTGGGGCTGGAAATTACATAATACCCTCCATCGATTACTGTTACTCTCTTCATATTTGGTTACTGTTTGTTCATCAGTTGTCGTTGTTACACCTGATTTGTCCTCTGAATTTAGATTCTATCTATTTCTAATTATTGTTTTGAGTTATTCAAATACAGTACTACATCACCTTGTCCAGCTGCCAGCATTTCTTCCCACAGCCCCGCAATACTAAGAACTCATTCTTGTAGAAGGAGATTGTCAAAGGTTGTGTTACAGATCCTGTGATGCAGTTGGGCGTTGGGTTTAAAATATCTTTTGATTTGATTCCTTCTTTGCTTTTCCTTTTTAGAGTTAGAATTTAGTTTGGTAGTATTCTTATTTGAGTGAGGTTTTATTTCTATTTTAGATTAGATGCAATATTTGTTTCAGTTTCAAATAGAGTTATTGTACCCAACTGAGAGCTTTGAATTGAATGAAATTGAAAGAGTATTTTGGGTGAAACCATGGTTGCCGTGAATGCTTCCCCCGTCCCTACCTCCCTCTGAAATCCCTCCTTTTCCTTTTCTTTTCTTCTTCTTTCTAATCCTTTTCCCTATTTCCCTGCTATATATTTCCCTTACCTGGAAATATTCTGTTCTGGGCGATACTACCAGGTTCAGGACAAGGTTTCACTGAATCTTCAGCCAGAGTTGATTAGCCTAGAAGCATTGGTCATAGGTTCCTTTTCCTTTGGAGTTAGTGTTTATCAGTGAGCCAATGATCCAGCCTTTGTTTGAGCCGGTCGAAAAGAAGTTCCTGGTCTTAGCCTTGGTCATAGAGGGCTGTCAACCGAGAGACTGTGATTTTGATAGGGCAAATCCTTTTCCAAAGAGGGAAGTAGGCTAGGAATAGAGAAGTTGGATTCCTTCTTTGTTACTGGGGTCGACCCCAAAGCCATAATGTCTCAAAACGAGGAGGCCATAGAGAAACTCTTTTTTGTTCCTTTTTCTTGAACTAACTAACCCCCAAAGTCCCAGCTCCATCCTCCAACCTGAGATCGGAGTCCAGCTTCAGGCCTGAACTGAAGGTTACTGCCAGAATCAGTTGCAGGTTCACAACAGGTCTGATTTGGGAACTGTTGAGGCTTGTCGAAGCTGGCTCTACAATCATCCTGCTGCTACGATTCATTACCTGAAGCCTCAGGTCGAGACCAGCCCTGGAGATCGAGATTTGCTGTCCAAAGTGCTCCTTGGTCTACCGACTTGGTCTGGAGTTCCATCGGGAAGAAGGAGATAAGTTCTACTAGTGTTTTAATTAGAAATAATTGCTAATATTACACTTAAACCCCTGCTTTCTAAACCTGTGTTCTAATATTCCCCTATTCTTTTGTAATTCGAGAATACCCCTCTTCTAATTTCCTATCTCAATTGTCCCTGTCACTTGTTATGCTGTCAGTAATGCACTTGATTGTTACTGAAATTACAATAATGCCATTCAACCATTAAATTGAGATATTTTGCCATTATTGTGGGCCTTAAGTGATCCGATTCCAGCTTTTGGAACCCGGATCGCATCATCCTGCATATTGTAAGCCAAAGAGGATAACATTGGGGAGGCAACTTGATTCAGGAAAATCACAGAAAAAAGGCTTATTTTAGTCTTTAAGTATTGGGATTGGTTGCACATGTATTGGGTTAATGGTCCAACAGGTTTTTGTTAAAAATAGGCTTCTTCAATGTGCCTCTATATGGGTGGAAAATAAGAAAACGAGTTTAGGAGTTTAGTTTCTAATTATTTTGTGTTTCTAATTCCTGTAACTAGAAAGCCTAGTCTTACACTTTTACCTGAAGATCATGATGCAACACTAAAGACACACAAGGAGACAAAAGAGGGCTGTCGGACAGGTTGCTTAGGAGCTGCCCTAGCAGCCCATGATTTTGACTAGATGGGATTTTCATTTGGGTTGGTTTATTATTTGGTTTGGTTCAGTTTGTTGGTTCACTTTAAGTGTATTAGTTGTTCTTTGAGGACAAGTAACTTAAAGTCCTTAGTTTCCTTTTTTAAGTAGTTTCTACGAAGGACTCCATACGTTGGGGTGTGCCCCCTCCCCATCACATATTATAAGTATAGCATAGGAGGGCCTCTTTCCAGGATCCAAACCTAGATGTCAGGTGAGGGTACAGCCCTCAAGGGCGCTGATCAAATGATCGATAGATACCAACAAAACATTCATAACAAACTTCATTAATTTAAAATCTCATAACTAAATAATCGAAATCTCTAATAACTCCTACTGGTGGCAATCTAATGTATATCTCAATTAAACTTTAAATCTATTATCAGATTTCACATCTCAAATTTATCCCTTACATTCATTTGAAAAACATAAATAACAGCTAATAAAGAAATCTCTAAATCACCCTTGAACTCCGCTCCAAGCATAGCTCCATCTCAATCATTTGTGTTGTTAAAATAATGGGGTGAGCTCGACAACCCAGTAAGAAAGAAAATAGTAAAAGCACAACACAGAAAACAATCAAACAAAAACAACGGTTAAAACAAACACTTTTTGTTTTCCTCAAGTAGCACTTTAAAAAAAAAAGGGTATCATTTGAAAATCACCTCCCTTGTAATATTCTTTAGCCAGTACTGAAGGAAACAGACTGCGACTTGCCCATACTCCGAGAGAGAAGCCGGCCAATCACCTACAAGTCGCCTTTTCATCACCTTATACACCAGTGACACTCACTTATATATAGCAGGTATCCAAATCTCCAATTCCTGCGGCTCCACAGAGCACGAATCACTTTCTCCATGTGGAAATTACAGTATTTACCCTCAAAACACTTTCTATTTTGACCTTTGCAAAATACATCACACAATAACACCCATCTTCACCAAATTTTAGTCACTACTAAAATCATACATTGTATGTAAACACAATTCAATAAGCATACACCAATATATCTCAATAGTACAAGCATATCAAGTACTACATCATACAATCATACCACACACCTATGGTGTAATCCCACTATATTCCAACTTACCTCTGCCTACATGTCTGTTACTTCAAAGCTTCGAGTTTTGAATGCTCGTCAATCACCACATGCAATTAGGTATGTCTCTTATTAATCGTCTAGTTCAAAACTAATTTAATACACCATTTTGCCTCAAAAGTAGACAAAAGTCAAGAGTCAAAAGTCAACTCTCTCAGGCTAAGGTACTCTAGGAATCAATCCCCCTCGACACGGATCATCACCATTTAATAGATGAGAATGATAGGTAGAATGATCAAAGAGTAATTAGAAATTTTCTAGCTGCTGGATGAAATTTTCAGATTCTAGTAAATCTGAAATTACTCTCAATCCGTTGGTTAGATGCTCCTGAAATTCGGATAGTAACATACCCTAGGGTAGCTTTATTAACCCTCAAAATATGAGCGCGATCAGGTGTCTGAATTAAAATAATTAGAGAAACCAATTCAGATCTTCAAATTTTACAGATTTCATTGGTTTTCAGTAAGCAAGGGCAGAATTGAAAATAATAAAATATACCATGTTCTGACCGTCAGAATTGTCTCAGATTCGGATCAACTTCCAATATAGGGATGATGAAAATGTGTTCAAAATTTCAGATCGATCGCATGGCTGATTGCTTAATCTAGAAAAAACACCCTACATCCATCCTTCTAGAAAATTAAATCTTAAGTGAAGAACTTGAAGAATTATACTTATTGATGGAAGAAATCAGAAATTGAATAGAGAGAAGAACAAACAATAGTATTGAGAGAATTATAATAAGAGAACCTAGTATCTTGTAGAGAAGATTAATCAATCGGATCAAACATTGATTTTTGTCACCCTAATGAAACACAAAGAAGTCTTCATACATGAAGAGGAGCATCAATAATAGTAATTTTTACTAATATTCGTGTACAATGCTCGACTCCTTACAAACTTATATAGAAGAATAAAAAATAGACTTGGACACTAAAAAGGAAAGTCCTAACCCAGTCCTTCACCGATATGAAACCTAAATTGACTAGGAAATTGCAATAACAAAGGAAATAAACTCAAAATAGGATTAGACTTATATATTCCTAATCTAGTCTAACCAAAACACTTAATAACAAGTAAAATAAAGAAATAAGAGCTCTTACTTGACTAATTCCGCGGTCCTAGCTTGTACCCATATTATAGGCCCATAAAAGTGGCCCATTACAAAGAAAACCCTTAGAACAGAAGGCCCAACACATATATAACCCATCCCAAATCTTATTTCTACTAAAATAAGCCCAATTAGATATTAAATTGGCATCTCCCCCCTCTTTTTAAGACCTATAAGATATGAACCTCTAACCTGTCACCAACTCAAAGTCACAACCACTAAGCTAACACTTTAATTATATATATATATATATATATATATTTAAAAAGGCTAAAAGAAAACATAAGCGAAAATATATACCCTAAGGTTCCGAACTTTTGGGCATTACAAGTTTACAACTTTAGCCTACCACGATTTTTACAAACAACTTAATGGCTGCTGATGTTGTCCTCTCTGCTGAGAATGGGTCTTGTGTCTGATCGAGACTATGGAGCTGGTGTGTGATCTAGCTGACTCTATGTGGTGTGGAGCCCAAGAGGTCCTCTTCCTTAGCTTATCTTCTCTCAATTACTCAAGGATCTACTACTGCTGCAACCATCTACAGGTATTTGATTCCATCTTCTTGCACAGTTCTGCCCAGGAAATCCTCTTAGTTTCCTATTTGTTTTCCTGCTGCCTGAAGCACTTTCAGCTATCCCCTGTGGCTGAAAATTGGATCGAACCTCTCTCTCACCTATTACTACACTCGTTCCAAGCCTGGTTCGATTCTGATCAGCCAATTGGAGTTATAAAAAAATCTCCATAATTTTGTCTTCTGGTGACCTATCCTGCCCAGTTTTGAAATTGATAGACCTGCCTCGATTTCTGTTGGTTTCTTTTGGTGTTGGATCATATGATCAGCTGGGTTTAGGCCTCCTACAGTCCCCGTTAAGGCCCTATGCCTGTTCTTAGTTCTGTTCACAGAATCTTAACATTTTCTATAATTGGTAGGTAGTTACAGACTTGATTTTCCTCCTTAGTTCTAAGTTGCTTTGCGTTGCTGTTCTAACTTGGTTATTGGTTGTTCTTTGAGTAAGTATCCGGCAGTTTGAGGGCTTGGTGTGACTTGTCAACCTAGTTCTACATTAGATCAGTTCCTATTTTCTGTTGGAAACTAAGCTGCTTGAATAATTCCTAATTTCTGTTTTCTAGCTTAGGAGAGTTTCTAAATATGTTAGAATTAGTAGTTTATAATTTTGAGTTGCCATTATAATAGCCAAGGTTTGAAGTGCTCAAAGCTGAAATATTTAGAGAAACTGTGAAATTTCGACCAAAAACTGGTAAGTTTCGGCTGCAGGTTTTGACAGCTGGTATTGAGGGTCAAATGGCCAAGTTATGTCCCAAAACTTTTGGGAATCCATTTTTTTTTATTTATTTATGAATAAATAATTTCATTACCAGGAGGAAAAAAAATTACAAGAAGATGAGAAAAGGGGGCTGGGACTAGACTAAGCACAAAGGCAACAAAACAACAGGGACAAAAGGGGGGCTAAGGGAGGGGTGAAGGGGAGAGAATGGAAGAGGGGGAGACCCCAGGATACAACAGTAGGCATGTTCCTTGGGGAGTTTCTAACAGGCAGGGAGCGCTGAGAAGATATCGTAGAATGGAATCCCTATTTTAGGCCCTATAAACATAGTGGAACCCTTAGATTGTATAATAAAAAAAAAAATCCAAAATGGTAGTTTGTCTTCGGACCCAAGAGTCCGAGACACCAACCCATTTCAACCAAACTTCATCGTAACTTGCAATTTTCGACTCCAAATGCTTTAATTGCTATTTTTTTGCCATTCCACTTGCCAATCTTGGTGGAACGTAGTGATCATACTACCCAGGTTGCCAACCATTGTGCACATGCCCCCACACATGCATGTTATTTCATAGGCTAGCACTGCAGTTCCATACCAGATGAGGGGCATGACAGCTTTGACATTAGAGATTTCTTCCTTGTTTGGCACATTTGGAGCTTCAGTTTGGATGCAGCAGTGGACATGGTGGGTTTGGATACCGGGTTGCTTGAACCTGAGACTTCAGGCAAATGTTGTTACCCTATTGGCGACCCAAAACTTGGAGTATTAGTTCCAGAATCTTTTCTTGCTGTGAGAATCAAACCAAACTGTTCAGATATGGTTCTTGCCTACCACCAAGTGTAGTTGCAAGTACTGAAATTTCTCTCTTCATGGACTATTAGGGCTGGTTTGCGCTGTTATCTATAGCGAGCTTGCTGTGGGCTGTGGCGATTAAAACTCAATAGGCTAGTTGCTAATGGGTCTCTCGTGAGGAAGGTTTTATTGCAGAACCGGTTTCCCTTTGTTGTTGTCCTGGTTTCCTAAGGTAAAAGATGATACGTCTTTTTCCCCTTTCAAGGCTCAAGTTCTGAAATTACCCTGTCCTTTGTTTCTTATTCAAGCTTCTATCCTTTCATTTATTTCCTCCCAAGTTTGTCCTAAATCTATAAATCAAATTCCTTTTGTGTCCTCTCTCTTGTTCCTACCCAATAGCCTTTTAAATTCTATTTAATTACAATCTTGCCACTCCCCCTTGATAACTTTTTATTACAAAATTGCCATTGTTTCCTTGTAACTTGGGTAGCCTGCATCGGAGTGGACCCATAGAAAAACCAATAGAGTATTTTGACCTGGGTTCCAGATTAATTGGTATCAAAGCAAATTCTTGCAGCCATAGTGAGTAATAATGACCTTCAACGGATTAGTTCTGATACAGATGAAAGTGATACAACCATTGTCATTCTCATTGAACGAGTAACCACTTTATATGTTACCACTAACTCATTAAACTGAAGTGTCGACTCTCTTAATAGTGATGTCAAATCTCTACAGACTATTGTGCTATCTTTGTAGGTGTCTACTGAAAGGACGACATCCTCTAAGAAAGGAAAACCCTTTCTATGAGGGGTTCTTCCAACTTCATCTCACAGGAATCGTTACGGCACCCCACCATCACTCCCAACCACTCCACCACCACCACCATATGAGGCTGAATGATATGAAAACGGAGTGGAGAAAGGACAAGGATGGATGCCTTTGATTTTTATGGGACCACAATCTTAGAGTAGTACCTTGACTGGGTTCACAGTTAGTTCTCTTCATATGGTACGGCTTGATTGATGCAATTGAAATTGAGGTGGATTAGATATCGTTCTAACACGGACAAACCCTCGAATCCATAAGGTAATTGAAACCCTAATTCCAGAGGAGTGAAAACGGATGCTTTTGATTCAAAATCAAAGATGGGATTACAGAAGCTCCAAAGATACCTTATATAGTTAGGTCACTTTGGAGGAAGGGAAAAAAACGTAAAAACAAGTAACTAGGGATAAAATGTAAACACAACAGAAAACTAGAAAAAACCCTATTTTTTGCAACCAAACTTTACAGGCTTCGTTGAGGGCCTAAACGGATGAATTGAGGACCAAACTTTGTGTTGGATGCCATTTCTAAATAGGGATTACGGCTCCCATAACCCCAGCTGAGTCAAAAGTTAGGGTTCCGACACAATTGTTGAAAAATGCTGAAAATCTTGGAAAAATTCATCAGTATCTTTGGCCGGACCGTGTGGTTTTCTGCCAGTCCAAACGCTTTAGGAACTCCTCTGAGCCCTCCTCTACATCATTGACAAAGGCCTGGAAATTGATATTTGCAGAGGGTAAGTTGAAAGGCACAGCTTGGTTGATTACAAGTAGCATGTACACCTCAAATTTTTGCAGTTGAGACAGGACAGTATGTCAGTTGAGAATGTAGTCAGGTTCTATCACATAGCCACTCATGCTGAGTTTGAGTTCGACGAGGAGGTCTTAGTGGTGCAGTACCAAGCAATCAAGCAACATAGCAGGAAGGCAGCAGACCCTATTGGAAGGCTGCAGGGGCTTGGAATGCCCAGATAGTGGTTGGCAGGGAGGTTGAGGCCAGCTTGGTAGTGAATGGTAAATGGGTAGGGGGGGCACTTGCGAGGCCTGGCAGAGCTAGCTGTAAGTGGAAAGGGGCATAATGGCTCTAGCGGAGGTCTTGGTGAGACTGGGCAGTCAAACAGGAAGAGGACAGGGGCTCTGTCGAACCTCGCAAGACTTGATGGCAGGTGGGAAGAGAGTGGAGGCCTTGGTGGAGGCCTGGCAGAGATCGCAAGGAGGCAGGGGCCCCAGCCGAGGTCTGGCGGTGATCACAAAAGGGCAGGGGCCTGGTGCATCTGGGCAGTGATCAAGAGAGGCCCTAGGGCCTTGGCGGTGCACGACAGCTGTATGGCTATTGGACAATACCAATGGAGATGCAGTGCAATCACTTAGCTTGGAACTAGGCTGAAATTTAGAAGTTATCATTTCAATCAGCCTTAAAATCTACCTGATTTTTGTTTGTTGACTTGGTCCCACCATACCCTGTCTGGTGAAGAGCCCATGCTTGGACAGGTTAAAAACTACTTAAATCTGAATGTTTTGAAATTTACTATTGCTAATTATTCTGGTCAAGGTATTGTACTTCAAGTCTGAATGTTTTGAAATTTACAATTGCCAATTATTCTGGTCAATGTACTGTTCGATCACTGTTTCAAAACCTGAATGAACTCTTAATGAGTATCCTATTGTATCATTTTTTTCCGGAAATTCATCATAACAACCAAGGGATTGCTGTGTCGTACATTTCCTATGGAGATATTCTACGTCTCTTGTCCTGGTCCTCCCGTACCAGCTAATAGCCAACACCATTGATAAGCTTGTTTATCTAATGTGAGCCACATCTCGTCCAAAATAGGTTGATCAATCTCTTGGACCAGCAATTTACTTACCATTGGTTTCTTATTTAACTGTGAGCCACTTCTTATTTCTGCAGGTTGCGGGTGCAGCTAGGAGTGAATATGCCAGCTCAAGCTATCCGCAAGCTTCCACATGTAGGGGCTGAGTCGGAAGAAATTGAACTTGTTGAGGTGTATGATGTTGTTCTCTATCTCGGTATCATTGATATACTTCAGGAATACAACATAAAAAAGAAAATTGAGCATGCGTACAAATCACTGCAGTTTGATCCTCTGTCAATATCTGCTGTTGAACCCCAAATGTATTCAAAACGCTTTATCAGTTTCTTGGAGAGAGTTTTTCCGGATCAAATGTTAAAAGAAAGAAGATAAATAGCAAGTCTTCTTAGCCGAAATTTTCATGCTTATTGAACCAGGTAAAGCTTATTCTTTGGCATGCTTAGAACAACAGCATCCTCATTCTTTGCACTCATTTATTTTAAGGGGATGTTCTCTCTTTGTAAATGCACCATTCAAATTGTATATATTTCATAGTTGAGCATGTGTTGTAGCCTACATTGTTGATGTTTACTCCCATTTTTATCCCCAATATGTGGAAATTTTTTATGATAAAACCAGTAATAGCATTTCTAATGTGAAGGCATCTTCAACAGGAAGTAGGAATGGAATTTAAAGAGTTCCAGCAGCAATCGTTGGGCAATGTTTCTGGTTTCGCTCCCCCTCTCCCTTCATTTTTTTTTTTGGGGTGGGGGGTGGGGGAGGTGGGAGATGTTGCATCTGCGCAACTTTTGATTCATTCAATTTATTTATTGGTAATATTCATTCAATTTATGCAACTTAGACAGAAGTTGTCAATTAATTTTCATTATCCATCTTCTGAAACTTTATGTATAATAATTAACCTCATATGTTGGTTCTGCTTTCATAACATTCTAGTTATTTTGTCGCATGAAATTAGAAATGATTTTTGTAGCAATCAACCAATATAGACAAACTGGTATGGACCAGTGGAGGCAAGATTGATCGCATTACTCTCTGGAAATGGAGGGATGCAGAAAATCAGCAGGTTGGTTGTCTGTATGAACATGGGATTAGGCACCCTGATACTTTGACAGTACTACTTTGGTTGGTGTTCATTAATACTTCCATGTTGTCTTAGAGAATGTTTGTTGGAGTCGCGCTATTAGCTGCTTTAGTTATTGATAGCTGAAGATCCCCGGGTGAAAGAGGTGATATGCTACCATGGCTGAAGCTTCTGCTATAGGTTAGTTGTAAAAGGAGATATAATTGAAAGCTTTGAAACATATACAGAAAATGAAAATTTGAGAAAAGAGTTACCAAAAAGAAAACTGACCAAACACTTAAAAACTTATGTGGATTCAAACAAGGAGCATTTTCTATTGTTTCTCATTGCAATATCTATTGATGAGTGACACCTAGATTAAACCTTCAAGTTGGGCAAGGCTTGGAAAAATTAGTTTTATTAGGAGACCTTTTCATGAGTTGTTAGAAGCTATTTTTGCTTTTGTTAGTTTTGGTTTTTATAAGGTTTTGTAACTCTTTCTAGATTATTGGTAGAGATGGGTTCATTATTCCCAGGGTGAATTGACGTATCCTTCTATTTTTTTTAAATAAATAGAGATAAATTTAGGAGTTCCCACTGTTTGCTTATTAGTTAATGGTTCGTCATTGTTCTGGAAATTTTGTAATTTCAGAAACAATCCAGCACCGAATCAGTAAAGTTACAAGTGTAAGGGACCAATATTATAGAAGGATTTGAAAAGAATGGGATTTTTTTTTTTTTTTTAATGAAGTGGAAATAACATAGAATGAAAGTTGGAAGATAGGGGCTTTTGTGCAATTATAAGATGTGTCTTAATAAGTCTTTTAACAACATATAAGAAGTGACCTTTCTCACACCAGGGAGCGCCCACAATGGAGAAGTGGTTCCCCTTGCAGTGAAGAGAACTCTCTCATATAGAGCCCAATCAGCCTGAGAATTTAGGAGAAGTGTGCTAACTTAGAGACAACTAAACCCGACTAGTGTTCTATCAAACCACCAGCATATACAATAACAACTCAGCTTGATTCCAACTAAATGAGATTGGTTACATGGATCCGTGCAAAGTCAAAAGGAAAAGTATTAAAAAAAAAAGAGACGGAGAGGGACAACACAACTCAAAAAAAAATCTCACTTAAATGGGTTAGCTACATGGATCTTAGCCCTCCCATCAGATGTATTTGAGGTCATACATGGGATGTCTTGAACTGTGCAGGTGTTTCCTCGCCACTTCTCCCATGGTCATCTTAGGTCCAACCCTAACCCTTTTAGATCATTCAGTCTGAATCAAATCACTCTTCATTACCGATACATCCCAAGGTCTTTGCTGAACATGGTCATATCACCTCAAACTATTTTCTCGAAGCTTATCATCAACTGAGGCAACTTCCAAATTAGCTCAATATGATCATTCTTTATTTTTATCTTTCCTAGTTTTACTATACATCTATCTCCACATCATCTCTACTATACATAGTTTATCTATATGACACTTCTTAACTTACCAACATTCCAACATACATCATAGCCGGATGTATGATGGTCATATAAAATTTCCTTTAAGCTTTAAAGGAATATATTGGTCACAAAACACTTTGAGTACACCTCTTCGCTTCATTCATCATACATTATTTCCTGTGAAATATCATCCTCTTTCACTTTCTTTCTTATGGTTGACCTCAGATATCTAAAATGATCACTTCGTGCTCTCTCTCTCTCTCTCTCTCTCTCTGATTTTCACCATATCGTTGTCCATCGTGGTGTGACTAAAGTTACACATAATATGCTCCATCTTTATTCTATTCATCTTTATAACCTCTTGATTCTAATATTGATCTCCATAACTTCAACTTTGCATTAATCCATGCTTTTGTCTCATCCACCAAAACAATATCATTAGCAAAGAGCATATACCATGGAACCTCATCTTGGATGTTTTTGATTAAGCATGAACAAATAAGGGCTTAGTGATCCTTGATGTAGCCCAATGATAATTGGGTGCTCACTGCTTTGATCTCCCATAAACTCACAGTAGTCACCATTTCCTCATACATATATTATGAGTAGTAAATTAGATGCATATATTTACTCGACACCCTTATCTTCTTGAGTGCATGCCCATATGTTTTTTTCCATGAATTAACAAAATATTCAAACTTGACCTTGGCAGAAATTTTAGAACTAGATTTGAGTTTCAGTTTGAAATTCTGAGTTCAAACAAGGTTTTGGGCAATAGTTCTATTGGTAGAGCCACCCAAAGGTGTAGATTTACCCTCCCAAGTTTGGAATTGAAAGATTAAGGCACGAAATGTTAGGGGATGGGGGATCAAATCAAAATTTGGTCGTCATGAATGCTCCTCTGCATACATAAGGTACTCGTCAAAAACCAAAAAGGGATTTTGGATTACTTCTGTAGTGTCACAAATGCAACACCTTTGAAAGCTCTAAGCACTTGTGTAGGTATCTCCATTCAATTGGTGGAACCCCCTTAGCCAATGATGCCTAGCTTAAGACATACAAATGTGTAGAACATCGAAATACGCAAGAATATTGTTTCTACGAAAAATACCATTTATGGGTATTTCAATCGAGATACCCGAACTGGACATTAGTTCGTTCTCCCTTGATTAGATTGGAATGGAATGATGAATCTATTTCTTCGCCTCTTTACCTCTTTGTCAATAAATAAGAAATTTCGTGGAGAAAAAAAAGGTTTATCGGCTCACAAGAGAGGAAGTTAGACTTTAGAACAATTAGTGAATTTTTCATTGACCATCAAGACAAGTATAAGGTTACAAGTTTTTTTGTCCCTCTCGCCCTCCTACTATTGTGGAATCTAAAAATACCTATTTTTAGGAAGATGGTAGCAACAATAGTAGGAGTTTACAGTTATAGAACATTGATTTTGATGAACGACCAGTTCATGTTTCCTCTCCCACACATGAAAGTGAAAGGATTTATTCCTTAGCATATTGTTTATGAGGGTCATTATTGCATGACCGGTGCCTATGAAGTTGATGAACCTATTGTTTAATGTGAGGATTATGAAATTAGCAAATAGGATTAAGCAGATCCTAAAGAGTCACAAGACCGACAATTTCTTTTGATTATCATGTTTACCTCCAAAATTGTGAGGTTGGTGATGGAATTAAGGTGAATTCAACATTATCCTCACAAGCTATTGTTTGTGGCTTATCTTACTGAAGAGTGAAATGGTTCTATGGCAAAGAACCAACTTTGAGCTCTTGTTGAGTTGCCAGAGGGTGCCTCTATTGTGGGGTGTAAACAGGTTTATAAATCTAAAAAGGAATCCTAATGGCAGCATGAAGAGATACAAGGCTTGACTGAAGGAGATATTCCTTTAGAATTGTCATGACTCTTGTAGCTCATTTTGATCTTGAGCTACATCAAATGAATACCAAGATAAATTTACTAAAAAATGGCATTTTGAGGAGGTACATAGGGCGCAACTAGAAGGGTTTTTCATTGGACAATGGAGATTATCTTGTTTGTAAGCTTTAAGAGATCCATGTACGGATTGAAACAAGCTTCTTGACCGTGGCACCTTAAGTTTGACGCCTTGATTTCTTTTTCTGGTTTTCTGGATAATTGTTGTTCGATGTAGCTACATTAAGATCAAGGAAATTTGTTTCGTAATTTTGGTATTGTATATGGATGGCATACTTTTGGCCACTAATAATCCAGGGTTGTTGCATGGGATGAAGCAATTCTTGATGTATAACTTTGATATGAAGGAAATACATGAAATCTACTATGTTTTAGGGATAGAAATTCACTGTCCAAGTCTTTTTAGGCTTTAGGATTGTCCCAAAAGGGGCTATAACAAACATTTTATGATGTAGAACCGTTCATCGAATGTAGAACCTATTGTTAAGTATGACAGATTCAGTCTGAAACAGTATCCGATGACAACCTTAAAGAAGCAAAAGATCAATAATGCAAAGGACCAGTCATTACCTTCGTACTGGGAGTTTTAGGGAGATTCTAGTAGAATCTCGATGTGTCACATTGGAAGGCAACGAAGATAGTTCTGAAATACCTTCAGAGCACCAAGGATCACATGTTGGCATATCAATGTGTTGGTGTTTTGAAGCTGACTGAAAAATTGGACTTAGACTATGTTGAATGTGGAGATACGTGTAAATCCCCTTTATGATACATTTATATTTTCGTTGGAGGAACAGTATCCTAAAAAAGTGTGAAACAACCAAAGATTGCATCCTCTACAATAGAAATAGAGATAGTGGCGTGCTATGAGATAGACACCATGCATTGTGGTTACAGTATTTTGTCATGGACCTCTAGGTTGTTCCATCTATAGAAAGATTGAAGGATCTTCTGTGAAATCATCATGATTAAGCACATGCCCTATGAGTTAGTATATACACTGAGATTAAGCACTTTATTGTAAAAGATGACGTTCGGGATCATTGTGCGGCAATAAACTGCATTGTTACTGAGAAATGACAGTTGTCCCTGACACTAAATGACTGCCACCAATTGTATTTGTGAGACGTATAGAAAGTGGAATCTAAAACAATGCCGGAAACAAATGGAAATCATAAATAAACAATTACATAATACAAGGATTTACGTGGTTCAACAAGATTGTCCATGTCTATGGTAAGATGAGATATGCTTCTCTATCAATAGAAAATAGGATTATAGTTGTTCGCCTTCACACCTTTCTCATATTATAGAGAATGAATATTTGTTACAAAACCCTTTGGAATTAACTTACATATCTTCTTCTTCTTCTGTGTAAATAACCAACCCACTTATCTGTGTCATAGAATACAAGATATTTGTATGTATTATGTAAATCAGTTTTGTGCTTGATGTTCTATCAAGAATAGTGCATATTTAGTTGATGATTTCTTAACCTTAAATTTTATGTTATTTATGATGTTTGCACAAATTAAGTTTTGAAATGACATGAGCCCATTAAGGATAAATGGCAATAATGATATGAACCCTTGAATTGACCATGTGGTTGATTCTCTACTGTTGAAATTATCCACTTAAGGGTTAATTATGGAAAATGTCAACTCTTTGTAATACATGGAGAAGAATGACTTACATATTAGACATGAACTGCCATGATTCATGAGTTGAAACTTTTTTTTTTTGTTAACCAAGGTTCCCGGGTCAGTTTACACGCACATTAATCTTTGGGAAGACTAGTGCAAGAATCCACCGCCACAATTTCATTTTGAATATTAAGAAAACTTATGGTTACAAGTATTGTCATACATCAGATATAGCTTAAAACATTATATAGCATGTGATGATATGGGCCAAGTCTGAGAATATTTGCTTATATGTTCTAACCCATCCCGTATTACAAGAGGGTTACTTAGGATAGGGGTTCTAACTTAATCACTCATGGGCATATCCATCAAACCAAGTGACCCAAGGAGAGACACATAAAGCCAAAGGGCAACTCCCTTACTATTTCTCCCATTGTTGGTAACTTAATGGTGGTTAGTGATCCTCCACTCATGTGTTTATCTACCCCTGCCATGATTTAGACCCTTATAATTTTACCAAATTTTGATTTGATTCGGATAAGTCATGTGAGTCAAAAATCTGAATTTTCAACCATTAATAATAATAATAATCTCTCTCCAGGAGATGGAGAAAGGAATCTAGGTTAAATGTGAAAGCAAAGGTGGTTAAATTCATTAAATGTAGTCTGCTTTTAGCATGGAAAGGTCCCTGGAGACCAATGGTCCCACCCCATGCCAATGCAAGCATCTCCATCTGATATGGCCAGCCACCGTACACAGTGCTCCTCCTGGCATTGAAGACCCCACACGATGGGCCTGAGGTCCTATCATTCTCAACGGCCCATTTACTTAATCAGTACATATGGGCCCACCGATTTATTGATATATAGATCAATCAAATCATCACCAATTACCTATAAGTCACTGACGATTACTCATTTAATGGCCCCCAGCCAGGATTGAGGGTCCCAATCGTTGATTAGTCCCTATCATCTAACCTTGGGCCTCCATGTCTCTAAATCTCTACTTAATGGGCCAGGCCCTTCTATCAGACTACTCTTAGAGAAACGATTCTCTTTACCTGCTTGATGAAAAATGCTCCCCCCACTCTTTAATGAGATGACTGTGTTGGTGGGTCCCTGTCAGTGAACCAACCCACATTGGTTGATCCAAGTCAAACCCATAAACCCACGTCGTCCTTTTTTTTTTTTGGGGGGTGGTGGGGGAAGAACACTCTTAGTTGCACGGTCCAAACATAAAGGGCGGCAAAATAACACCTCACTTTTGTGAAACCCATAAAATCTATTTAGTCGCATGATTATTGTGCCTACGCTTGGCCAATGGATGTGTACAAGCATCCAACTAGAAGGGTAAATGCATCTTTTTATGGGATTGTAAGAGAACACAATCGGATAGCGTTTGAGATGGTGGTTTGGATTAACAATGGACTTTCAAAGCTATGTTTTGTCTTGTAAAAAAAATTAGAATGAATTGAATCCTGACATATGAGTAGGAGACCTAGGAATTTGTGTTTTATCTTTTCTACCATGTGGCAATTTGTCGGCTTCTTAAAGTGACATCTGCTTGTTAGATCTGCTCTTTATTTTATTATTCTTAAGAAGAAATGGGAAGAGAGAGAATTGAGAAATTGCTCCGTTCTTTTTAGCTCCCCGATCTCTTGAGTTTTTTTATTTTATTTTTTTAAGAAAAAGGTTGGATACGTTGCTAAAGTTTCCAGCATATATCATCATCTCTCATCTTCCTTTGGAAAAAACCCCCTTATCTTCTGTGTTCTGCCCTATAATTGGTGCATGCCACTAATTTATCGAAAGTTGACGGCAATGCCCAACCCCCTTCCTTTTTTTTTTTTTAATAAGAACAAGGACAACTTTTTCTACCCTATGGCCTCCCCTTCCCAACCCCAACATGAGGCGAGATTGATCTTAGGTTTCTGCTTTCAATCGTTGAAAACCATACCACTAGACTAGGGTTGGCATACGCACGCGTGTGTGGACTTTATTCTAGGCCTTGTTGGTTAGAGGGAATTGGCCCCATGGATGTCTATGAACAAAGGACTTTATTGGTAGCCACATATTTGCCTTGTAGTAGATCACGTGGTATTCAAAAATTATTTTTTGGTCATAAAGGTCTCATGCATGGTATTCTAACTCTTTTATCAATTTATGTAATTTGAGTGTCTAGTTATCAATTTCTAATCACAACATTGGTTAGATTAAAATTTTAAGCTTTGAAAATCCATTTAAAATTTTTTTTTTTAAATGAATGGTTGGCTAAATATGTGAGAAAATATCAATAAATAAATGGATAAATGATTGAGTTTCACTTTAAAATTTGAAATTATGTGATTTACCCATTGAGACCATTTCATATGAAATCAAATAAATTCTACATTGATAACTTGATTGGGATTCTTTTTCTTATTTGTGAGCATGGAGGGAACTTATAAAATCTGTAGATAATTATTGTGACATGACAAGTCAGATAATGTTGAAATATTATAAACAAGTACATTGCAAAATCTCATGCTCACATGCCAAGTTTTAGTTAAAACAAAATCGACTAAATAGGAAATAAATCATTTAAATTCTTAGGGACTATGAAGGAAGCATGACATGTACATGGGAGAGTAAATGATCGAATTTGAGCTGAAACTTGACATATGGCCTATAAAATCATGTTTTTTATATCTAATGATCCTAATTGCCACATCAACCTTCCATAGATACAATGTGACAAATAGTGCCATATGGCTTATCTAGATCATGTACTCTATATCTTAGGGGTGAAAGTTTGGCCCTGACAACCCGAACCCGCCCTTGTCCGCCCTAAGTTCGAACAGGGTTTGGGCCAAGTTTTTTTACCCCGAGGGCGGGTTAGGGTTGAAAAAACCCCAACCTTGGGTCATAGTTGGCTTGGATTAGGGTTGAGGCCTCAACCTGGCCCAACCTGACCCAACCCCGCCATAAATTTAACCTTGCATCTTTATAAAAAAAATTAGGGCTCCAATAGGTATTTTGTTTTTCTATAACTTTTTAATATATGAAACATGGATGGAAAAAACATGTGAATTAAGGATAATCCGACCATTATAGAAGCCATGGTCAACCCAACCTAGGCCAACCTGGCCTTGATAGGGTCAATTAGGGTCGGGTTGGGTTGGTATGAACTCGGCAGGGTTGGGCCTAAACCTGAACCCGACTGGGTTGGGTTGGGTTGGGCTTGGGTTGAATTTTGAAGACCTAGGGTTGAGTTAGGGTTTTAAGAAACTCGGCCCAACCCGACCCTGTTTCACCCCTACTATATCCGATGATGATGATTGCCACATCAACCCTTCCATATGTACAATGCGATGAATAGGCTAGGTAATGTTTATGTAGTCTATGCATACCCTATAGAACCATTAACCTTGATTTAAAAGTGAAGTGAAGTGAAAAAAAAAATTATTATATAAATGAGTGAATTGGCATTGCCTCGTCATGGAACACTCAGTGGCATCTTTTATACCAATATATGTGGTCCATGCGGTGATCTTGTTATATTCCAATTAAGAAGAAAATAGGAGAATTTCTATCACTCAACTATATTTACCATAGTTAGTAAGTTAATGGGATACGTGCAACAATTGAATAGGTCAAATGACAATAATACTTTTAAAAATTTAACATAATAAAATGTGTATGATATGGTATGTGGTTATGACGATCGTTCAATCTGTAAGCACAAATACAGATATATATTTATTATGAAACATATATGTAATTAGGATTTTAAGCCAAAAAAGAATTTAATGGACTTTCTTTATGATTGGTTGAAATAAATATCACGGTAAAGAAACGTATAAGGAGATTCTTACATCCCTCTCTAGATTTGAGTTTTCAATTGGAGAGGGATTTTGAAGTTTTATTTTTTAATAAAAATACTATTAAAATAGAAAATATGTAAAAATACATGTTTAATTGGACATCCCTTAATAAACTCGTATTCTTTCGTATCTAATATTTTATATGTAAAAAAAATAGTTTTGACAATTAAATGATCGAATACAACAAAATATGCATATTAAACATGTATTCACCAACTATGGTGCTTACCTTATATTTGCTCAAATTTTCCTAATCAATTTTTTTTTCCTGATTCTCTGAGATACTTTAACCTCTTTTTCTTCCTCTTTAATTCTAAAATTCTAAAATGGATCTGATCCCCTCCCACAAACCCATCTCGTGGTACCCCGTTCCAGTAGCCTCTCTCCGATATCTCCCCCACCCTCCACCCCACCACACGCCATGCCACCACCTCTCACCCCTACCTTCCCTCTATTGTGAGCCACCCCCATCTGCAACTCCCTCCGCACCCCCTCATTTACTCTATACACGTCCTCCCCGACCTTCTCTCTCTCTCTCTTCAAAAAAAAAAAAAAAATGTAGTAGTTTAGTTTTGTTTTACTTCCAATTTGTCTATTCTTATTCATTCTACTTCCAGCCAAACGGACCCAAATGACCAGATTCGTCTTTTACGTCTACTACTGAGTTAACACGGAAAATATTCCAAACTTAGCCGATTCGATTAGGTTTTATTCTCGCGGTTTTGTCGTAAGTCCGACCAAACCGACACAGCCTCTGTTTCGCCGCTCCGTGAAACCCGCTTAAACCACCCCTTCTCGGCTTCTCCTCCCCACCGCCACCTCACATCGATCACAATCGCCACCGTCAAATCATTAACGCATAATTGCCTACACATACATGAGTGGTCCCCACATAACGGCCGACCATTCTTGTTTCCACACGTAACCCCCGAATCCTTGTCAGCTAGCAGAAGTTGAATCAGTCCACGTGGTCTTGTCTGTGGGACCCATTACACATCCCTTCCTTCCTTTCTAATTCAAAGCATTTAGAAGGTCGGACCCGACCGTACATATTAGCATTAAATACGAGCACGTGGCGGTGTCTGAGTCGTACGTTAAGAGAGAATCTGAGACGTCGATCTCTCTGAGTTTGTGAAGACCGATGCCCTCGTGAGTAAGTTTGACTCGCATCGTTGCAGTCCTCTGAAAATATAATTGAAATCGAGAGAGTGGCAGTTTCGAAGCGTCCACGTCATCGATTTAAATTGGGGTTCTTTTTTCCTCGTAACTCGGGCTCTCCTCGTTTCCCGATCCCTCCGCTCCCGCTGACACCGACACTACCGGTCTCCGGGTAATGACGATCTAACCGTTCATTTGTACTCTTTTGACGGTCTAGATCTTTCATTCCGTAATCGCCGTCTTCCTATAGTCGTGTTTCACGGAGGCCTCTGTGTTGGACAGACTTCACCAAAATAAGTAAAACGTAAGAAAAAGATGAAATTTGTTCAAAAAGGGAAAATGGAAAAACCCTATGGGCCATACGTTTCCAACCAGGTCCATGGAGGATGCCTCTTTCTTAATGCCCCCTCCTACAAGTCTCGATTGGCTCTTCAATTTTGTAGATTTCATGCAAAGGTACAAAATCTTGGAATTTGATCAAAAAGGTAACTATTGTATCTTAGAAGAACTTTAACATGGTGGGCCATATTATGGTAATTTTTTTTTTTTGGTGAAAGTCATATTATGGTAATTAGATCTTAAGTTTATCATTCCACTAATTACAATGTAATTCAAATTATTTTTTTGGATTTCATAGTTGGTGCACGGGCCAATGAGGAGACACACATGATCAAACATAAATAGAAAGTAGGTTTTTCTAGTTTTACAGGGGCTACGGATGTCATTTTGCTGTACTCTATATCTAAGTGTAGGAACCACGTGATCATGGAATTTTCATTTTTTCAATTCCCCTTGTATAAATTATGGTAAACAATCATTTAGATTCTATTATAATCTCATTAATAAAATAAAAAAAAAAGATTTTTGGTACATATCATTAATCAATTTATGTATTTTAAATTGAAAAAAATATCTTATTTTTATCAAAATCAATTTTACCATCTAACCCCCCCCCCTAAAAAAAAAGATTCCCCTCTATTACTCTAATAATGAAACTCATTTGACCCGCCTATTATGTCAACCATTCAACTTATTTGTGCGGTCTCCTATGGTTGGAAGTTGGAACATCTTACTAGCCGCTTTAGCTTGTCTTCTCTTAAAGGAATCCATTGATGGTCACCTTTTCTTCTTTAAAATATTTGATTACTTATTTGAATTAAATTTTTAGGTTTGTGAGTGTTAAAACATATTGCTCACATTCTAGTTCCAACAAGTAATTTATTAATGATACTTGTATAAATTTAGGGATCAAATTTTCCTAAATGGACATTAAGGAAGGAATTTACGGACACCTAGATATGCCATGTGACAAGTTAAATTCGGACGAAATTTTATGGTAGATAGACCCCAATGTCCCCTAATCTATCAACTTTCAACTCTAGTATTATTTATCAAGTACTTAATCACCTATTTTAGCTAAATTATAAGGTTTGGTAAGTGGTAGAGAACATATTTCTCAACCCAAGGGGGTAGCGCAGTTGGTGAGCAACGAACTTGGTTCAAGCCATAAACTTGGACTTCCTAAGTTCGACTCTCACTAGGCACATCTTGGGCCACTCACACGGGGGTGTTTAGTGCTTTTCATTGCTTTCAGTGAAAGTTGAATGATTCTCATTCAACCCCGGTATGACTCGGTCCATGCGGTTGTGGGGTCAGTATGGGCCTGCGGAACTAGTCAAACTGAAGGCCTAGATACCCGTCGTTAGCAAGAAAAAAAGAGAACATATTTCTCACATTCCAGTTGCAACTAGTAATTTGTCATTAATTGTATACATTTATAGATCTAGTTTTCCTAAATGAACATTAAGAAAAGAATCTGCTTAACGGATACCTAGATATGCCACGTGAAAATTTAGATTATCCGGATGAAATTTTGTGGATAGATAGACCACAATGTCCCTTTATTTGTCAACTTTCAATTCTAATAGAACTTTTCAAGTGGCAAAACAAAGCATTGAAAATTAACAAAGAGAGACCAATAGTGATGGTAGTACCAGTAGATGTGCATGGGTATACACAAAAGGGGTACGTCATTAAATGGGACGATAAATAATGGACTTTAAGGCTAAATTTTGACACATAACATTTTTTTTTTGGGTAACAACACAACCAATTCATACCGTTATTTTAAAAATCGAATGCCCAGATTTTACTCATGTAGCACTTGAAACCAGTCACTGCCTTATGGAAGAAACTCCTTCAATGTTGTAACGCTAAAAATTCCTCTCTCTCTCTCTCTCTCTCTCTCTCTCTCTCTCTCTCTCTCTCTCTCTCTCTCTCTCTCAATTAGGTTTTCTAATAAGGTTTTCTAATAAACCATCATATTTATAACCGAATCTCTTTAGATCCAACGATTTTGATAGAGCCAAATGATGTGATCCAATAGGATGATCTCACAACTTGTCCGTTATCACGCATAAGGACAACCTGTGTAATAAGTAACCATCAAGCCCCTAAGAAATATAAGCTTTCTTTATGCTTTAATCCCTTTACTTAACAACATCACATAACGGACTTTTAGGCATAGAAATGGACATGGAAAAAATCCCTAATTCATTGAACAATTAATGCCTAATTTTATAATCAATGTTCTTCAATTTATTAATTGATGATTGAATATAAAATATTTTAATACACTTTTGAAATTTAATATATTTTTAATAATATGCTAAATCAATTTGTAAATAATTTATAAAACTGCAACCAATATTATAATTTCCATCCAACAACAGTCAACAACTCTCAAGATGTTTTCCTCTTCGGGAAATGGATAACTTCTTTAATGTCTCTTCCATCTACAATGGAATAGTTCGTTGATCACACCGATATATAGCTAGTGTAGATATCAACCTTTGATACAACACAAATACACAAATACACAATACACAATTGCAATGGTAAGGATCTCAGGTATAAGGACATATATTGCTATATCAATTGACATTAGGAGCATCTACTCGCACTCTTGTATATATATTATGATGCCATAGTGTAGTTTTGTGCCAATAGGAGTGGAGGGTGATGAATTGTCCAATGGTGGGAATTTATTGAGGAGAGGGGGTGTGGGACACAAGGGTAGGATGTGAGAGGGCATGCACAAGAATCTACACATTGGCTTCGTATGCTTTCTTCTCCCTATTTTTTTAGGGCAAGGGGTTTCCTCTAATGCCCTTGCAATTTGGGGTGAATGGGAAGGGAGGGTTTCAAACCACGATTCGTTTCCTCCCCCCCCCCCCCTCCCCCTCTCCCCTCTCCCCTCTCCCCTCTCCCTCTCCCCTCCCCTTTTACTTATAATTATATACATGGATAACATATAGTTAGAAAACCAAATTTTCTGACTTGACTCGCCTTTAAGAAAAACCTAATGACTCAGCATAGTCAAATCTAGTCAAGTGAGTCACATTTTTTTATTTTTTAAATGCAATAAAAATGTACACATTAAAAAGAAAAAAACATAAAAATGAGTGAATCACATATTATTGAATTTTGAACTTATACCATTGCAAGAATGATCGATAATATAAGTGAACTACTGAAGTAAATTTTAAAGTGACTTAGGTAACAAGACTCAATCTTATATGACTAGGATAATACATGATCTGAGTCTTGTCATTTTTTATCATAGATGAGTTTACATGACTCTTAACCATATTTTCCAAAATTTTGACTCCACTCGAATGTCTCAGTGGAGTCAATATATAATTTTGCAACTAATTGGATAACTACTGCAAAGAAAATCATAAGTGGTCCAAAATTAAAAAGGGAAAATCCATTAATAAACCAAATAAAAAGGGTGGGGGTCAAGGTGGAAAAGAGAAAACGATTTTTGGAGTGGACAGTCACCGTGCGGGTTTGGTGTTGACCGTACAATGGAATTAAAAGTAGGGGAGAGAAGAAGCTAAAAATAATAAGGTAATGATGATGAAATCGCCATAACAGAGGTCGAGGACTCAGGTGCCTTAAATTTCTTTCTGCCCATTTTTTTCTTTCACAGTTTGTCTTGTTCTCTGTGTAGGTATGTGTTTGTATGTAGGGATACAACTGGTTGTAGTGGGTAACCGGTTGGTGGTTGACCGGCAGCAGCAGGTACACTGACATGGGATTGGCAGCTTCAAAGTTGACGACCTGGGAAATGAACAAAACATTCAAGTCAGGTGAGTTTAATTAGGGCCTTTATAGAGAGAGCCTTTTAGGGTTTTGAGTGACTTAGGGGTGCGTACGGTGCTTAGGGTTTAGGTTAGTTTTTACTAGGGCTGTATTGTGATCTAAATTGGGAACTTTCTCACTGAAAAGCATAATTAGTGATCTCATTTATCTTCAAATTGTGATGTCAATCCTTTTTATTCTTTTCTCTCTCTCTCTCTTTCACACACACACTCTCTCTCTCTCTCTCTCTATAAAGGGTTTGTGGGTTTTAGGGTTGAAGAGAAAAACAGAAGTGGTATTGTGTGTGGGGTTTGGAGTGGTTGAGGGGAATGTTGGCTGGCTCGAGGCTTTTCATGGTGGGAGTGAAGAAGCGTCGGACCAGGCTTCATTCCCCTCAAACATGTACATATTCATGTTGAGTTGTTGTTGGGGATGATGATGACCCTTCTTCTTCATCAAGTTTTTAGTCTCTTATGGTGTGGTGGCGCAGTGATGATCGTTAAGGTTAGGTTAAGGGGAATGTTGTCTGGCTCGAGGCCATGTTGGTGGTTTGGGAGATCTTATTCTTGGTTAATTTTTCTTCTGGTTTCTTCATGAAATTATAGATCAAAGTGACCTCGGACCAGGCTTCATTCCCCTCAACCAACATTTGCTTTTCTTTTCTTCTCATCCATACTTCATCTTCTCAAGGTAATGCAATTGTGACTCTCTCTCTCTCTCTCTCTCTCTCTCTCTCTCTCTCTGATTTCTCTTTACTTATCAATTACTTTGTATTGATATATATTTCTGTGCTGATCTTTTTTTGTCGTTTGATTCTCTTTTTCCATCTGGAATTCATGTATTCATCTCTTTCTCTCTATCTCTATCTCTCTCTCTCTCTAAGAAAAAAGATGTAAGGTAACTGATCCACTATGAGTAATCTGAAGAGTATTATCAGAAGTATGAAGAAATGGGTTACCCATTTTTCGTTTTTCCAAAGAAGAAAGAAGCCTTATCTTTGTTTTACACTCGGAAGGTTCAGGTTAATTATTTTTCCCAAAATATTAGGATCTCTCTTGATGACCTAAAGGTGCTTTTTTTGTGTGTGTAATAGATGCAGAGACCTACAGGGGCTCCCTGCATCTGCTCTAGACCACATAGGAATCTAGGGATTCCGAACAATAATCCTCTTTTTATAGCCTCTGTTGTGCTTTTACCAGCTTTTCAATTTTACAATCTCTCTCTCTCTCTCTCTCTCTCTCTCTCTAGATGAAGATGGTGATAATGAAGATCAGAAATAAGGAAATGCTTCAATGGGTATTTTATGAATTATTTTTACAATATTTGTCTATTTTTCTTTTTGGGCTTTTGAAACTGCACTGCAATGTGGGTTGAGCTAGGATGGAAACGTAACTGTTGAATTAATTGGAATTTGTTTTGTAACGAGATGGAGACATGGGAGAGCATTAAAGGCAGCGAAGGTGGAAGGACATGTGAAAGAGTGAATGAACATATGCCATAGCATGAGATATAGATTTTAACGATAAACGGAAGCGCGTTTCACGGTTGCCAGATTTTGGGTCGTCTTTCAATTCTACTTACTGCAACTCTCTGCAATTTTCTTCACTCTACTCATGATTCATGTGTTTGTACTTCTAGAGAGAGAAAGAAAGCATTTATGAAGCTTTTTAGGGTGATGAAGGCAAAGTTTCTAACCCTAGTAATCCTCTTTGATGATAAGATCAGCCATGGTAGCTCTTCTCTGTAGCTGTGTACAGTAGATGAGATGAAGGGTTTTGAAAAAACCACCCAACTTCTATAACAGTGAGGACTACAGGGTACAACTTGCATTTATTTGGGTTTTTTTAATTAATTAATTTAAAAATATGGGAATTCAGTGACGGGGATCTGACGTTTCTTGGAAAATGAAACACAACACAGACTCGGTCTCTCCTTCATGGAGTCATGACAACTTCATCTTCGAGAACACTATTGTCTTTTCTTGGGACAGCTTGCTTCTCTAATAAAATATCTCTAAAATAGATCATGTGTTCTAGAGAGAGAGAGAGAGAGAGAGAGAGAGTCACGAGCATGTAGTGCCTCTACCTAGGGCAAGTATTACGTGTTATGCAAGTTGTGTGTTGGGGGTTTCTGTCTTATTTGTTTGTGTTGGATTGTCTCACTGAGTGACTGAGTGAGAGATAGAGAGAGAAAACAATCCAACCCCGTCTCTCTCTCTCTCTCTCTCTCTAAAACTGTAACTTCTTATTTTTTCATTCTTCTTTGTGTTGAAGAGACTGTTGTTTTCCTCGTCTGCAAGAGTCATGTGGTTTTAGGGGTGTAATACTGACACTACAAGTACTGGGTTTCTGAGGAGTCAACTGATAGTTGACTCTTGCGTAACCGTACGTTTCTGAGTGCTGCACCACTTCAAGTCTTCAACTTAGATGCCAAGTTGCCAAGGCTTGTTCAGTTTATTTAGGTTATATCCAAGTTTGTGGTATTATGTCAAGGATCTTACCCACTTTGGCTTCTTAATCCTCTGATATGCCTGATTAATGTTTGATTAATCTGAATCTGGTGGGCACATCACTTTGTTTTGAGTAGGGGAAGCAGGTTGCAGGGAAAGGATCTTTTTACTGTGGAACAGTGGGGCCAATTTCCAATGTAGAGAGAGAAAGAGAACTTCCTTGTTATTGGGTGATCCTCAGGGTTATGCATGGTTATGTGCTTAGGAATTAAGGATCCAGATTCCCATGGATACACCAATAGAAAGGGAGTAGAAATAATCTGATAAGGTGTTCATATTAACAGTGAATCAGTGCTGGTTCACAGAGAGAGAGAGAGAGAGAGAGAGAGAGAGCATTGTTTTTTTTTTTTTTTTGTACAACGATAGAAGATAGAGATATTGTTAGTATCTACGAAAGACTTCCCATTTTACAAAAAAAAAAAAAAAGACAATCCCTTTTTTTTTTTTTTTTTTTTTTTCACTTTTCCATGTTTTCACCTCTTGTCCTTCATTCTTCTTGTTTTAATTCTATGACGTGATGACATGTATCAGTTATATATTAGGGTCAGATTGAGCCTATCCACTTAGATTGCTACCTAATCAATTACGGTTTATGATGCTTGGCATATGCCTATGGTAGCTGCTGCTTGTGATGAGTTAGGGTGGTGTGAATCCAACAAAGGAAAATTAAGCTTAGTGAGACAACTTATTTTAGAGTGAAGGGAGGATTATTCCTACTTGATATTGAAGGAGACTCTTGAAGACTGCTGAAATAAGTTTTATAGATTTCTCTACATAAGTATTTGGATTTATACTTGTGGAGAAGACGGTCTTTGAAAATTAACAATATAAGTGTAATATATTGATAGGGGATCTGTACCCAATGTGGGAGAATGCGGGCCCTGCCCGTGAAGGGTCAATGAGAGCGCATAAAGAAGCATCAATAGAAGCACCATTTTAATTTCACGGGGAATGGGCCGATCATTCCCCCCCACACCCACCCCCCACACCCACCCCCCAATGAGACTTGTTGGGCCAAAAGCCTCGTTTCCTCCCACTAATTCAAGTGAATTTGTTAGTAGTTAAGTCCCGTAGTTAAGTCATCTCAATGAGGGGGCCATACTCCTCCACATAAACCATTTTCTCATACTGTGGATCAGGTCAAAAAGGTTTTGCCAGTTGTATTCGGGTTACAATGTCTTGTATTCCACACATGGATTTGGGGGTTGATTCTGAAGGGCCGCTGAAACCCCGAGGATCCAAAATCTATTTATGTGTGCCTATGTAGGTTTTTCCATAAATTTATCTCTTTGGTTCCTTCTATAATATGCAACAGGAGTGAGGATGTGTTGTTGTAACCCTATTCTTTAGTGATAGTGAAGAAAATCTCTTCTCACTGCTGTTGTAGATAATTTTGTAGAATCAAGTAAATCTACATCGTATTAGGTTTTCATTTCTACAAGGTGCTTGTAAAGTGTGTAGATTGGATCCTTCTAAACAACATATATATATATATATATATCATACTACTATTCAAAAGTATGTACTCCTTATCTTTGGTATACTTTTTCAAAAAGGAAAAAGAACCCCTCAAAATGGAAGATAAAAAACATAATAATCTCTCTCTCTCTCTCTCTCTCTCTCTCTCTCTCTCTCTCTCTCTCATATTTAAATCTCTATAATTATCTAAAAAAAATTGGAGCACAAGGAGAGAGAGAGAAAATCATGGAGAGTGGGGAGGGAGTGAACAATTATGGAGATATTTACAAAGGTAAATATGGACAGAGATATACCAAAAAAACAACTCCTAAAATCTCTCCTCCCATCCCTGAAAAAATCTATATATCCTCCCATGGTAGTAACGTTCTCTCTATAATTCTCTCACTCTAAACGTGGAGGAGAAGGGGGAAAGTAATTCTTGCTATTACTCCTCCTTAAATCTCTCTCTCTCTCTCTCTCTAAACATGGAGGAGAAAGGAGAGGAGTAATCATTAAATATAATTATTAAGTAATAGAAAGGATAAAAAAAAATCACATAATAACCCACAATAGGCTTGATTTTAGGTTTTCTGATGCTTCAATTGATGAATTAGAGAGCATTGGATCATTAGCACCGCATTTCTCAATTTCAGATACTCCACATCCACAAGGTACATTTGGCAAACTAAACTTTATTTTTGTTTAAGTGGATCATTGGTTGTTGAAAGTCCAATAGAATTGGTAGTGCAGGCCATTTATTTTCGCCAAATATAAAAAATAAATTTTGTACTTATGCAAAATCTGGTTGTTCTCTCTTTTCTACTTGATTGGAAAAAGAGGAGAAGAATAGGTATGGGCCTGTTATAATTTTTGTTGATTGTTTGATGGAACTCTTGTTCTGTATCTCTTGGATTTTTTATTTTTTTTTGAACACTGTATCAATAGGTATATGCATGATTTATTGAAATATTTGAAAATAGATACTACTCTTTTTTTACTCTCCACCAAACTGTTACACCCTTTCATCTCTCTAATAATAAATGATTTACTGCTCTCTCTTTTTGCTCTCCACCAAACCGTCGCACCCCTTCCTCTCTATAATAATAAATTATTGAATTTGAATATGCTGATAGATGCATTAATTGCATAATTTTAGTTTCGGTTTAAAGGGAATCAAAATTTTGGTGTTTTAAGTTTTTTGATGCTTCAATTGATGAATCAGAGAGCTTTGATGTTATTTTTCTGCTTGATTGGAAAAAGAGGAGAAGAATAGGTACGGTCCTGTTATATTTTTTGTTGCATCTATAGGTATATGTATGATTCATTGAAATATTTGAACGATAGCAGTAGACAAGGAATGAAAGTTTTTTCTGATATTTTGAGTAGTCTGTGAATCTCTGTTGCGAGATTTCTTTGTTCAAGGTGATTTTTCAACTAAACATGGAACTAAGAAAATTAAAATTTTGTTATTGAATAGTGAGATGGGCTATTGGGCTACATCATGATTCCTCATAAGATGCCTCTTGTTTCTTTTTCCCAATATGAGCTTTTGTTTCTCTTCTAAAAGGTTCATGAGTGTTGCTCTCTGAGGGAACCGAGTAGACAATTCGAGGAAAGAAAACAAGCAAATCAGAGAAGGGTATTTTCATCTTTATTAGTATGGCTTCGTTGTTTGGTATTTCTAATTCAGTTTTCTACAATGTTTTTGGGCCGTCTTTCTCTTTCCAAATGGTGAACGTTACACTTGTGCTTCCAACTTTCTAGCAGCATATTGCCTGATCTTCAGGTACTTTCTGATTCAAAGACGGTTTGGTGGTTGAACCATGCAATAGAGAAAATCTGGTCAATATGCACGAATAGATTGCATCACAAAATCTCCTCCTTCCTCTCATACCTTGGTTCTTGGAAAAGTACAAATCTTGGACTGTTGCATGTATTCACCTTTTGAATATTTTTCTACCTCCTGTTGCAATGATTTGCTTTTAATCCCACCACCGATAATATTTAGTATGATGAGCATAACCATTGTATCCAGATCTTTTCGTTTGTGGCCCTGAGTTGTTGTGCTTGTGTGTGTGTGAAGAAATTTAGTTGATGTTTTCATTGTGTTCCGTTAAAAAAATCAATTTTGTTACCTTCTATTATATGTACAGAAGAATACACCATAAAAAAAAAATGTTGGGCCACACGTGCGTTTACACGTGCATAATATTTAATAGTAGTTGTTGATGGTGTTTTTGTTGTTTCTAATGTGAATTGAACAATTTAGTTTGGAAAATTGGGGGCAAGTGATTGGTTTGGGTAATAATCAATTGCAACAATGGAAAAGATTATTGAAGTGGCACAAGATTAAACTCTATTATATTGTCTAACTAAAACCTATGTAGTATGTTTGAGAACTGAAACCCTTGTATTTTTGCGTTTAGATTTCTTAAATTTTGTGCTAGCTATATGTTGGAGTAGTTGTTACTAAAATTTTGTGGATTAATTCTTGAAAGGTCTTGTTTGTATTAATGTTGTTAACACTTTAGAGTAGGCGCTTAATATTTAGATTTCTATGGAGGATCTCCTTATGTGGCTCCTCCCTTGGCTGAAGCCTAAGGGTGACTTCAATATTAATGTTGTTTGAATTTTGGAATGTTATTCATCACCCTGCTTCTTGGATATTGGTTATCCTGCCAGTCGTATTGTAGTAAAACAATAATAGAATGTTGGGGTTAAACTCCACAGATTTAGGAAGTTTGTAACTTCAAATTCATCCATTGTTCACATTTTTTTCAATAAATTACTTTTTATCAAAAGAAAAAATATTTGAATATAGAGTTCAAGAAAACAAATCAATAGATTATTGCCACTATTTAAATCATCGGCAATTATTTTCACTGTCAGAGATTAGCCATTATTGAAAATTAAGTTTCAAAAGATGATCAAAATAATCTTTTCAAAAGTGTCTTTTTGAATTTAACTTTCCCCCTCAAAAATGTCTTTTCTATTTTGTCTTTAACACTTTTTTTTTTTTTTTTAATGAAAGTCTTCAGCACTTGTAGAGTTGTAATGAGTTGAGACAACTCACAAAGTTTAGTCCCACACTAGTTTGGGAGGAAAAAAAGTTTGAACATATATATAGGGTTATAACTTAAGGGTGCAAACCCTTTGGAGAGAGACTCTCCCTTGTCATGTGTGTGTGGGGGGTCTCCTGAAATGCTTTTGAGTCATGCATCAGGCCGAATCAGATTGGGTCGAGTTCGGGGTTGGTTCAAAGAACCTACATTTTACTAGTTGAAACTTTTATCTCCAAAAGTTCATAATTTAAATTTGAATTTTTAAGGTTCTATTTTATGCAAGTGCTTTGTTTCTGTTTTTTTTTTTTTTTTACTTATGTCCATTGTTTACTTTGAATTTCTGAGTATTACATTTGGATATACATGTTGGAATTGATTATTGGAATGCACCTTAATCGATTTGAGAGTTGCTTTATCTTGGAGGTGAGGATGTACAGTCAATCCGATTGCATATCAATATACGGGGCGTTCAAATACCTTAAGTAGAGCATATATATATATATATATATGTATATACTATACTACTTAACTCTACTTAATTTAGACGATTTTTACTACTGATTTAGAGGATCAATTGAGCAAGTAAATGAACCTTCTACTTGAAATTATATTATCATTTATATAATTGTTTCATCAAAGTCATGCCTGGACTCTATTTTGTACAGCCATCAAATGTGCTGCAGCTATTTAATCCCAACGGTTCCAAAATCCAATCGTGTTGCTCACAGTTAACAATGGTAAGTATCGTTGTTAAATAACCTTATTTATCAACCAAAAAAATCCTAAAGGACTATTAATCAGCGGTGGTAAATATTTACTAATGCTATATTAAAGTGATTTTATTATTACAATATTTTACTTTTATTACTAAAATCTCATTTTACCGTCAATTTAAATATACCGTTGCTGAAATTTTTTTGTTAGAAATATTTTCTATTAGCTACGTACCACTACCAATAGAAACACTATTTTATGAAAATAAATCCCGACCCTCTCCCAATCCGACTACCACTCATGCCCTTCTACCACCCTTAGCCACCACCATCTTCCCCTTTCCCCTCCCTCTCATTAAAAAGATGACCCTAGCCCTAAAGTTCCCTATCCCCACCCTTGGTACTGTCCCACCACCCCACCTAATCATACTATTAGGGATTCTATTTTATAGAATCATATGAACAACCCCATAGTGTTTAGAATACAAGTACGAATCAAAAAAGAGATTAACCATATATTTCTTAATTGTGAGTGGAGTCCTTGAACCAAGATCAATGATACTCCCACAAACATGTAGATTTATCATATTTATGATAATCAATGGAACACCTCATTACATGAACCATAAATCGGAGTAGAGGAGTACATATGTGTAAATTGGATTGGGAATGACAATGAAGAACTATGTACTCAATAGAGTTCCATCTGCTAAGATCTTCTGTAACCTTTCACCATAGGAATTCTCTCACATTTGTACTACTCCTGTGAGGGGAGTCTATGCTTTCAAAACGATGAAGGCATTAAAGTGACGGTTGCAAGGATCATTAGCTTCTATTTAATAAAATCCCTAAAACCCTAATTCATTCTTACAATGGATTAGGTTAAGAGTTTCCTAATCAAAGTGAGTCTATAATTGTTTGGGTCCAATGGATTAATCGGTATTAGTTAAGCCCACAGAAAAGTCTCAACACGTATCTTTATAGATCTATCCACCCACTCAAATCCATGCAACCCCACCCTACCTCGCCCTTGTTATCGCCCCTACATCCCGCACCGCGACACCCCCACCCCTTATATATTTCCGTCTCCATCATAGGACTCCTCCCCACCCATGTTACCTCCCCCACAATAGGTTACCACCCAGCTCAATCAAACCCTACAAATCAACATACCCACCTGAAACCCTATAATCCACACCCTTGTAGCCACTCCTGTTCCCACCACTACAACCTCCCACTCCCGCCACTATTACCACCCCTACAACTTCCACCACACACCCCTATTATTGCCCCTACAACCCCAGCACCATAGCCGACACCATTGGCATCCTGGCGGAACGGGATGGGGCACGCACATTGGTGGTTCCATGGGTGTAGAGTGATAAGGAGTCACCACCTAGATTATGGGATCTAGGGCCCCACATGATGTCTTAATTTCGTATCTTTAAAGGTTTTTGTTCTTGGTTGACTTGAAACCAGACCGGTCTAGTCCATAAGATTGAGTGTAAATTTCATGTGACAGTTAAGGAAGGTGTTAGGCACATTGGCCTGCTCAGTAAAAAATCAGTCTTCCACGCTTGACATTTCACTTAGGAAATAATGAATTTGAAGTCTAAGCATATAAACATGGAAAGCACTGACAATAGAAAGTGAATCTATCTTACTATGTAGGGAAAGAAATACTTGTATAAATCCAGTTGTGTTGTATTTTAGTATACTAAAAAATTAAACTAACCTAATAAGGAAAGTATAAAAAATCAACTTAAATTAAGTTAGAAACTTACCTCATTCCGACATGTGAAAATCGTCTGCAGCCACTGCACCTCACCGCGCTGCAGAGGATGTGGACTCCGTTTCGACTTCACTGTAAATGAAAGGTTAGTATACATGATATATACTACCAAAAGTGTTGATATACTAAAAATGGAAAGAAACCCTAAGTTCTATCTTTGGAAAGAAAACTATATCCTAATCGGTTGGTTGTGGGTTCGAGTCGGTACGTTTCACTATTGTTCGTTGGTCCTACGGAACCGTTGCTTGCCATATGGGGGCTTCAACTTGGGGCTATGATCACTACCATGGAGCACCCTTTTTATTTAAAAAAATAAAAAATATTTAACCCTATGATGCATGAAATATTGTAAAATGATTAAAAAAAATCCTATCCTATGCATGCTGTTGGAAACATGGCAAAATGTGTAAATTTCTTGAAAATGGGAACTAATGGGTGGAAATGTCGAAAAAGACCAAAATACCTTTCCCTATATGGTAATGTGCATTATAAGCATGAACCTAAACACGAAAAGTGCTATACATGACATGAAATGCATTACTAACATGCTACTGTAAATGTAACTAAGGTTCCATTCTACAAGAGACAATATGCGTGGTATATATTCTGTCATGTCAGAATATTAGTGCCATGCAACCAAAGAATATTAAATATAAGAATAAGAGCTTTATGGTAAGAAAAAAAAAAAAACTAGAATGCCTCTAAACATGCCATGCGCAATACAATTATCAAACAATGGACATGAACAACATCGAAATGTGCTAAGAATTACAGACTTATTGACATATTATTATATCGAAATATGACAACATTTCTTGAGGCGATGAACCCTTGCTGACTCGCTACCTTTGGGGTTCCTATGCATATAATACTGCATAACAACACATAAAACTGATAAAGACTTGTCAAAATAGTGAGAAATCATGCATACATATAATGATAATATCATTTCATCAAACATAAATATATCAGAATTTACAAAAATCAAAAAATGGGGTAAAATGGTTAAAATTAAGGATCAAATTACCCTTCATAGGAATATTGACACATTTTACATAGGAAAAATTATTATACAAGAAAATTAAAATATAGAAATTGAAAACCATTATGAAATACCAGAAAACAAGTTTTTTTTTTTTTTTTTTTTTAATGTGGTAAGTGTTTTTTGCAATTTATCATCACACATTTACAAGCTAAGATAATTTTGGAATTAGCAATGGCCATAAGGCCCATAACTTGAGCCCATTATGGCCTTTAGTCCATCACAATCATGGTTCAAAAGTGGAACCGTTTTCATAACCTTAAAACTGAGGTATAAAATCGAATTAAAACTGCATATCATAACCGAATTGGAACCGAAATTGAACCGAGCCGAATTAAATCGGTTTGAGTATCTAAATACGGAACAGAGTTAGTTCTCGGTTCGGTTATGGTCCACCTAATCATCATTTGGAGCCAAACTGATAGACACCCTTAAATCATAGTGGGAGGCTACAGAAGACCAAAGGGTGAACTTGTTGCAGGGACATCATTCATCATCCCAAAATTGTTCGTTATCAACACACTCAAGTGTAAGGTACACATCTTCTTTCTCCATAATTTCAATTCAATCGTGTTCTTGTTTTTTGAGTGCGAACCAACTAGGGTTCAATGAGAAACCTTAAATATACAAATGGGGTACAATTGTTCACTTGGTTGTACCTTGGACTATCTTTTGGCTGATGGTATACAATTATTCAATAAACCGGTGCAAGATAGATTTCACCTTTTTTATCTACCTCAAGTGTCAGAATTCAAGTTGACTTTCAAAACAAACAAACGGTTTATGGTATTCTCGGGTAATTTTTTTTATTCATCTTCCATGTATTGAGAATAGAGGCTCTTAAGTTTTTGCGCCTGAGGCCTTTGAATTTGTAAAAGTCACCGTTGAAGTGCAGATAAGAGAAGATAAACATTACATATATTGAAAGAGTTGATTGGAGCCATTACGTTTAGAAGACATATACTCATCAAATGAAAAAAATGTACATACCAGAATGACCTTATGTCACTTAATTAGGAAGTGGGAGAATAAGAAGCAACAGTTCTAAACCAGTTCGCTTTCAAGGCAACCCATTGTACATCTTGACCAAAGGGCTGCATGCTCAGGTTTCACTCTACAATGTGTAAGTCCACTCTACAATATGTACAAGTATACTCCTTTATGAAAAAAATTAGCCAAATTTTAGAATTCAAATGCTAGGATACTTCGATCTCATGAATGACGTAAACGCAATCATCTGGGATTGCATTCAGCTGCATTTTCATCATGCTGAGCTAGGTATTTTCTCACTACACTGAGAAAGCTTCTCATCCTGCTGAGATATCTTTTCCTTCGATTGGGAATTCTCTGATCTCGGCTCTGTAATCTGGTGGGCATTCTCCTGAGCACCCATTGCCTATGTGCCAAACATGTCTTTCTGGGAAGGCTTGGTCGATCTCATGATCTGGGACTGAAATATCAATCTATATTTGCAACCTGCTATGCTAGCTTTCTCAACCAAGCCTTCCCAGAAAGACATGTTTGGCACATAGGCAATGGGTGCTTTGGAGAATGCCCACCAGATTACAGAGCCGAGATCAGAGAATTCCCAATTGAAGGAAAAGATATCTCAGTAGGATGAGAAGCTTTCTGAGTGTAGTGAGAAGATACCTAGCTCAGCATGATGAAAATGCAGCTGAATGCAATCCCAGATGATTGTGTTTACGTCATTCATGAGATCGAAGTATCCTAGCATTTGAATTCTAAAATTTGGCTAATTTTTTTCATAAAGGAGTATACTTGTACATATTGTAGAGTGGACTTACACATTGTAGAGTGAAACCTGTGCAGCCCTTTGGTTAAGATGTTCAATGGGTTGCCTTGAAACATAACTGGTTTCGAAGTTTTGCTTCTAATTCTCCCACTTCCTAATTAAGTGACATAAGGTTATTTTGCTTCTTATCCTCCCACTTCCTAATTAAGTGACATAAGGTCATTCCGGTGTGTGCATTTTTTTAATTTGATGAGTATATGTCTTCTAAACGTAATGTTTCCGATCAACTCTTTCAATATATGTAATGGTTATCTTCTTTTATCTACACTTCAACGGTGACTTTTACAAATCCAAAGGCCTCAGGTGCAAAAACTTAAGAATGGTTTATTTGCCACCATTGTTATTTTTTTTTTTGCTTAAGGTCAGCAAAAGAATGTATTAATAACTATAATCATGAAATAGTACAAATTACCCAATAGGGCCTACACACACTAACTCAATTTCCACCTTCACCTTCGGCATTTCCATCAGCAAAGAGGAAACCGAGATCCTAACATAAACAAGACCAAAATCAGGAAAACCTGAACCAAGGTTTACCCATGGCATCCCATTCAATATTATAGACAGAAAATCTGGGAGGAATCTCCCATTGGTTTGAGAGTGAGGTCGATGCAGCATGCTTGGCCAACCCATCAGCTATTGAATTGATTTCTCTAAACACTACAAGAAAATTGGTATTTAGCCGCGGTTAAAACCGTGGCAATTGCTAATATAACCGCGGCAAAAGGTTAATAACCGCGGTTTGAAAACCGCGGCAAATCCGCGGCCAATACCACCGTGGTAAATGAGAAGGCCTCTTTAGCCACGGTTTATATAAACTGTGGTTAGATACTTTGTTTTAACCACGGTTTGTGAAACTGTTGTTAGTAAATTATTTTTTACCGCAGTTTATATAAACCGCGATTATTGCCATGCATTCTATTGTCGCGGTTCAAAAAAACTGTGGTTAGTATTTTACGCTTTAACCGCGGTTTTAAGAAACCATGGTTATTGATAATTTTGTTTTCGCCCCGTTTTTCTACTAAATTATTATTTAGCCACGAATTAAAAAACGTAGCAATTGTTTAACAATACCCAGGGTTTCCTTTATTGTGCTCGAATTATTAGCCGCAGTTTATAATAACCGCGGCCAAATGTTTTTTTTTTTTTTTAAATATATATATATATATCATATACCTGTACTTGCTAGCTAACCCTATAAACCAGGAACATTTTACCAAAACCCAATCCAGGGTTGGCTAAGCCCAAATTAAGAAAGGAAATAAAGACTAAAGCTATAAATGATCACCATTCTTGGGACTTGAGAGACAAAACTGAGCAATTTTCATTCAATATTTTCTTCACACAAAAACAAAGTCTGAAACTGTATTTAACATGTACATGTATAAGAAACTTGTACCAAAAAAAGACATGATCAATGATCTTGGTGGATATAATAGATATGTATGGTAGCCTTAGCTATAATTGTTTTTTAGCCAAAAAAGGATATACAATAATTAGGATTTGATTCAAGAACATAACTTAGTCTTTCCACCTCTCATATCAACTTGGATGTAATCTCATCATATTCCCGAACATACTCCTGCCAATTACAAGATTAAGAGAAAATTAGGAAACTTAAGTGTATATAAATTAACAAGCAAATGAATTGGAGAATCGGAGTTGTCTTAAACTAGTCCCATTTTATCCAAATAAAAAACAATAAGTACAGCCAATGCTATATTATATTAAGACACTAAGCATATACATAAGTTTCTAAATGAAGCAGCTATAAGTATAAAAAGGAAGGAATGAAATAGTCAACATCAAGATTATCTCCAATAAGTTCTTAAAAGTACGTCTCCAGTTGTTGTTTTAAGAGAGCCACATCCTTGGTGACCAATACAGTTTAGTAATTATTTGTTAATACCTCAAGCTCCCACACTAATTGCTTGGCTGTCGGGGTAGATATGATAATACACCATGCAGAAGGGGAGATAAAGCCTTCATTGGCAGCCTTATTTATGAAAGACAATAAGGAATTTTAGTATCCATCCACATTCAAGAAGCCCACTTGCATAAACTCTAAAGTTAAATCACAGTGTAATAATAAAGTATGAAGCGTTATACTATGGTCCATTGCATCACCAAAGATATAAGCAAGCATGAACTTTTGACCCAAGGTTTCTATTTTTTTATTTTATATAGTTTTTCCCCCATTCTGAAGCAGATCCTCTCAAATGCAAGAAATCGAACAAATCCTTTAAAGCATATCTCACATAGTTCATGCTAGCAGAAAACTCATTTCCAATTATTCTATGTGAAACAACAGAAGTTGAGTAAATAACTTTAACATTTGCTGATCATAAATCTAAAATGATGTAGAACTTAAGGAAATGATAAATCCAAAGTGGCATTGATATGATCATGTTTAGCTAGAATCAAGGTCAAAAGTTGGATTGAATCTTAAGTTTCATGTGACAATGTAGTTTTCTTTGACCCTTGCCTTCTCAAACTGGATTAAATCTAAAGCCCTACTTAGTTTGAGATTCTTTTAAGCTTACAGCTTTTTGATGGATCCTAAGTTGGGCTAAGTAATGACTATATACCAGAAGTTCTTCAAGAGTTCCATACTCACATGATGTTTGAGGGTGGAAAAGAAGAAAAATAATAACATTAAGAGAGTGCAACTTGGTATAGGAATTCACGAACAAAAATATGGATTTTTCAATGGTAAATTTGAAGTCCTGGCCCCATACCATGAAGGGCAATGAAGGCATCATTTTGTGATGACGAGCCATCTCAGCTTTTCTCCGGTGCATGTCGGATACAGCTCTCACTTTTCCAACAGTCTCACCAGTAACCTGGAGGCAATCACTCTCCGTCCCTTGTACAGACTAACGGCCTCATACAAGGACACTCCCACAGCAACTGGGATCTGCAAGACATGTTTCACATTTGAGTTCTATAGAATCCAATGCTACAGGAGCTTTAGCCAATAGATCCATATAAGTAGCGTATTGTGGCACAACAATGAAGGGCTGGATGTATCTAAAGAACAAGGAATAACCACAAACCACTTGAAACCAATAAAAATAAATAAAAAGTACTTGTGATAAGTTCAATACCCAATACACTATCGAGCAACTTGTTGTGTGGTTCTATGTTCAAAGGCAAAGGTTATGCTTTTGTCAGCCAATGGACTAGTAAAAGCATGAGCATAACCCAAGTGTTGCTTTTAGAAAGAACACCACAAGCTATACCCCCCCCTTTCCTCCCAAACCCAACACACCTACACACAAAAAGGGGGGGGGTGAAGGGGAACCATGAAGGCATGAAATGGAAAGATTGCCTTCACATTGAAGGAAACGATACCTGCCATTTTTCAGCATAGCAAGCTAACAGTGGCCACTTCCTACATGCTGATCCATGCAAGCATAAATAAAACTTGGCCAAGTATTCGATCTGCATGATCATTCAATGAAACCGGAAGGGAGAGATTTAACTTCTGACTTAGCCTAACCAAAGCAATGCAACAAATAGTTGATTATTGAAATCAATAAATCTACTTCAACAGAAGATGAGAAGATGGAAGAGAGTAGAAGAAGAAGTAGAAAGAGAGTATAAAAGGGAGGAGAAGTGATACCTGTCTTCAGAACCAGGGCGGAGTGTGGAGGAATTCTCTTCTCCCTCTACGCAAGAGCAGAGTTTTCTGCAAAAAAAAATTAAAAAAAAAAAATTTGCAAATGATCCGAAGATGAGAAGAAGTAGAAAGAGAATAAAAGAGAGGAGTTATACCTGTGTTCAGAACCAAGGTGGAGGCAGAGGAGATAGTTCCTTACTGAAGAGTAAGGTTTTGCTGCCCGAAGACTTTTTTGATAGATAGATTGATAAAACTGAAAGTAGATGTATCCAATTTCTAAAAACAACATAAATCAGTAAATGACATAGATATCTTATGTTGTAATAGTCAATCATCTCTACTACCCAGTTGGGCAGAAGAAAGAGGCAAATTTTCTTAAGGCCATATTACTAAACAAATATATGAGACTTCAATTAACTGACTCCAAGATCATTCACAAGGTCTGACAAAGAAGAGGCCACGTTGCCAAGCAAGGCCAAAATGTACTTCAACTTACAAGTAAAATAACAAGAGCTTTTTAAAAGAAATTTTATGTATAATCCTTCATCTTACCTGTTCCCAAGTCCAATCAAGCTCAATATATAGAGATTCTAATAATTCATTAAAGGCAATCTTGCCTCCAAAAGTTATGAAATGTGAGACAATATAATTCCCACCACACACAAATAACTTGGCATAAAAAGTAAATTATATGTTCATACTTGCTTGGTAGCATAAACTAATAGTTCATCATCCAAAGTTTGTGATGTAAAAAGATAGAGTTCTCACCACACACTTGACTTTTATAAAATTCACAGAATTAAGAAGAGGAAAAAAAGAAACCAAAAGATATCAAATGTCATAAAAGATGGAAAATATATCCTAGGACCAACTATTGCAATTCTCCTCATGTATGTAGGGCTTGCATCACAACCTGTGAATTGGAACATACATCTATGTTACAAACCCATAGTAAGGGAAAATAGAAAAAGATAAAAGTAATCAAATTTAATTGGTAAAGAGTCCAAATTAATTTACCATATACCAAAAAATGACGAGGGAAGCTTATGCAATGGCCTTAATCTTCACCTGATCAAATGATCCCAATTAGTCGTATATATTTGTAATAAAATAAACCTACAAAAGTCATTTAATAAATTTTTAAAATAAACATATCAAAGTCATTTAATAAATTTGTAACTTACCCAATTGCGCAGAACTCTGTGAGTTTCCTTTAATCGAGGCTTGTTTTAATCGGTCCATTTCGGATTTCATAGTGTTAAGCATAGCCATCATTGCTTGAGTGCCTTCTTGTTGAGCTTTCATCTCTGCTTGTGTGCTTTCCTGTTGAACTTTCCTGTTAAACTAGTATAGGTTACAACCTAGACACATAGAATAAAAATAAAAGATACTAAAAGATACTAACTTGTTCAGTAAGGAAAATAATAAAGGACAACAGAAAACTTTAAAAAAAAAAAAAACCTTCTGGAAGACTTATACTTCAATCAAAACCATTGTTGACCAGTCAAACCATAAGAAGACATGATAAACTTATGGAGAGAGAATGTAGGCAAGAAAAAGGAAACTTCCGTTCAAATAGGGGTGTCAACTACTATTCCATCCAAGTCAGTTCTTGTCATGTTAAGATCAGCATCATCATCATCCCTTTCTCCCATTTGTATAGGTTGGTGATGTTCCTCTGTCAGATCACCATTGATATCAAATGTATCACGTAAGTCAGCTTTTACGACAAGACACCAACCCTCATTTAAAGGGTCTGACACATAAAACACTTGCTCTGTTTGTCTTGGAAAGACAAAAGGGTCATCAAGCATATTTTCACCGGAATGCATCAAATGACTGAAGTTCACACGTGTAAATCCGATGTCTTCTTTAAGCACCCCATTCTGTGTATTTGCCCAATCAACTCGAAATAAAATTGTTCTAAGATCCCCGCAATACTCTAACTCAACTACTTCCTTCAACACACCATAGTAGAGTTCAATTTCTGCCGTTACTAACACCCCACTATTTTGCGTTCGCCGTTTGGTTTCGCGATCCTTTACGTGATACCTTATGCCGTTATATATATAACCTGTGTATTTTTTTGCATCCGAAAAGGGTCCATTAGCCAACCATTTAATAATGTCTGGAACCACTTCTCCGCTTTGGCGTTGCATGTCCACCTATACAATTCAAGCTTATTTGTTATGCAACTAACATTGGCTTTTAATTATCTATTGCATTGCACAATAATACATATTACTACTTACTTGATATCTGAACCACTGTGGGAATTTTTCTGCATGCACCTTGTCCCTGTAGGGACTACTTCTATTGCCTAAACTCCTCATAAGCTCTTCCTTGTGACGTCTACATTATAAGATATCATATTACAGCAAATGAATTAGAAATGTTGAATAAAATAATAGTTGAGTCAAAGAATTAGAAAATTTTAATTTAGGCACTTACTCTCGATATGTATCGATGGCATCGTAATGGAGAAGCACATATCGATGTGCTTGGCTTATCTCCTTTGGCTCTAATCGTATCATCTTAGGACGCCCCAATGGTCTACCGATGCATGAGAATATCCAATGCTTGTCCATTTGATGTTCCCCACTACCAATATTCCTTATGGGGCGGGTCCACCTAGTCTCAATACCTTCGAAGTGACTAGAACAAAATGTGAGGCATTCATCATCAAGATATCCTTCCGAAATAGACCCTTCTATTTTACTTTGATTACGCTTATAGTCCTTTAGAGTCTTGTTGAACCTATTTTGATACAAGGATTAACTTAATTTCATCCACAAAATCAAATGTAGAATTAAAAAAAGAAACATAAGAAGTTTTTGAATGAAGACTACAAACCAACCTTTCGAAAGGATACATCCATCTGTACTGTACGGGTCCACCTAACACTGCCTCTCGTGGTAAGTGAATTAGTAAATGAACCATAATATGAAAGAATGCAGGTGGGAAGATTCTCTCAAGATGGCATAGTGTTTCTGCAATACGTTCTTCAAGTTTGTTAAAATCTTCTGATGTACCAACTTTAGAACATAACCCACGAAAAAACGAACTCAATGAAAGCAACACTAACTGAACATTCTTGGTTGGGTGTACTCGTAGTGCCAAAGGAAGGAGTTGTTGCATCAAAACATGGCAATCATGGCTTTTCAATCCAGAAATATTCCTCTCATTCACATTCACAGATCGTGATATATTTCCCGCATAACTTTCAGGGAACTTCAACCCCTCCAAAGCTTTGCAAAACAATTCTTTCTCTTTCTTAGACATTGTATGGCTTGCGGGAGGTAGAATGATTTTGTTGCTGCCCTCAATCCTTTGTGGATGTAAAGATGGCCTAATGTTCATTTCCACCAAATCTAGACGGGCTTTGATGTTATCCTTTGATTTGTCTTTCATATCCAATAATGTATGATAAATGCTTTCGCACACATTCTTTTCTATATGCATTACATCTAGATTGTGGCGTAGTAGATTATCTTTCCAATAAGACAACTCAAAAAAAATACTTTTCTTCTTCCAATTAAGTGGTAGTTGTGGTGGACCTCCAACTCTCTTCTTTTTGGTTGCATTTTTCTCCTTAGTTGAACCTTTTCCAAATGCAGGAAACACAACATTTTCCAATTGTGCTAACACATCAGTACCTGTAGGAGGCTGAGGTGCTTCCCTAAGCTCTACCTGACCATTAAACCATCTCTTATATCTTCGATATTTATGATTCTTGTCGATGAACCTACGATGGCCTAGGTAACAATGCTTACCACCATTTTTCAGCCAAGTTGACACATTCTCTCGGTTGCAACATGGACACGCAAATGCACCTTTAGTGCTCCATCCTGATAGGTTGGCATATGCAGGAAAATCATTAATTGTCCATAAAAGGCATGCACGTAAGTTGAATGTTTCTTTCTTAAATGAATCGTATGTGTCAACACCAGTATCCCACAATAACTTCAACTCATCTATCAAAGGCTGTAAATACACATCTATATCATTTCCAGGCTGTTTAGGACCTGGAATTAGCAATGTTAATATAAATGATGTTTGTTTCATGCACAACCATGGTGGCAAGTTATACGGTACCACAACAATGGGCCATATGCTCTGCGAATTGCTTAGAGAATTATTTGGACTGAAGCCATCACTTGCCAACCCGAGTCTAACATTACGTGGATCTTCACTGAAATTTGGATGTCGTCTGTCAAAATCCTTCCAAGCTTTTGCATCTGCAGGATGACGCATTTTCCCATCATTTGCACGCTGATCTTTATGCCATGTCATTTTAGATGATGTTACTGATGACATATATAATCTTTGCAACCTTGGTATCAAAGGAAAGTGTCGTAATGTCTTGACCGGTGACTTGGTGTGTATGGATTTATACCTTGATGTGCCACATTTGAGACAGGACTCAAGTTTGGATGACTCCTTCCAATATAACATACAATTCTTAGGGCATGCATCAATGTTGTTGTAATTGAGTCTTAAGTCTTTAATTACCTTCTTTGTTTCATACAAAGACTTTGGCAAAGTATTATCCTGCGGTAGAGCTCTATTCAATAAACCCAACAACATTTCAAAAGATTTGTCACTCCACTTACCTAGACATTTTATGTGATAAAGTGCAATAGTGAAGGACAATTTTGAGAATTCCTTGCACCCTGGATACAATTCTACCTCTGCATCTGTCTTCAATCTAAAAAAACTTCCTTCCTCATCTCCTATACCTTCTCTTTGTCCACTTGTGGCAGTAGCACCAGCTCCTTCACATGCATTTTCAGGGAACACATCATGAATTATGTCATGCATATTAATAATATCTATGCATTCATCTTCATCATCCACAATAATTTCGGTGTATTCTTCTTCGTCATCCACAATGTTTTCGATTGTTGTATCAATAGATTCAACTTCTCCATGAAAATGCCAAAATGTGTAGTTCTTCATCATTCCATCACATATCAAATGTTC
>NC_056558.1:24327074-24338032 GCF_013358625.1 Macadamia integrifolia
CATCAAACTCTCACCAACTCAACATTGAGCCATACCACTTATAAATGAAGTCATTACCAGTCGCACATGAAATAGAAGCAAACTCTTAACATAAAGTTACAGAACCACCATAATAAACATGGACTATAAACTCTTTAACATACAAATACACCTAATGAACATGGACTACCTATCTTCCTTAAAAACTAAAAAGAATATTGTTTCAAGCATGCAACATCCACAACAAAACACACACTTTGTTTCGGTAGCAAGTTCAAGCTGCTAGTCAACAATGAAACTATGTAATTTTCCTCCTTGCAAATGAACATTTCTAGTGCTGTAGTTTTCTTTACTTTTCATGATTTTTCATTTTCTAAAAATAAACATACTCTGTAAACAATTACCCTTTCTGGTTGGAAGAACCAGACAAAGTTATTCTTTGCACCCACTCAGCTCTTGTGTTAGTCAACAGCTACTTATCAGGTTTAAAGGAAAATTTTCCCTTTATTAAAAAGTAGTTGTAGAGACTTGTATCAACAAAAAACTTATGTTATAAACTACAATGAAGCAACAAGGCAATAGCATTCTTAATTGAGATCCAAAAATAGGCTATAATGAAGCTTAATCATCATAAGATCCTAATCCCCACACCAATTGCCATCCTTACAAGATCCTAAACAAGATAACTTCACAAACCCTAACTAAATCAAACAACGCAAACAAAGTACTTACCATCGAAAAACTAAATCCTACCATAAAAAAAACTAATCAAACAAAGTACTTACTGTTGAGCTAATTGAGAAGCAGAAAGTGAAACAGAGAAGGGTTTTCTGCAAAAAAAAAAAAAGAATCCAGGAACAAAAGATGACAAGAAGATGGAAGAGAGTAGAATAAGAAGTAGAAAGAGAGAATAAAAGGGAGGAGAAATCATACCTGTCACACGTACCAGGGTAGAGTGTGGAGGAGTTCTCTTTTCCCTCTGCGCAAAAGCAAGATAAATAAATAAAAATTTGCAGGAACCGAAGATAAAGAAGCAGAAAGAGAATAAAAGAGAGGAATCATCATACCTGTACTCCTCTACTCAAGAGCAGGTGTGTGACCTTCCCTCCGTCTCTAACACAGTCCTTGAAAAGGTTCTCGGCAGGGTGCATTTGCAAGATCAAGAGCGATGCTAGCAATTAGGTGTATTCACAGAAGAGATTGAGAACGATCGATCAGGGTATAAGCGAGAGAAACCCGCACGCACAACTCTAACATTGTTTTGGTTGTGGGAAGCCGGGAACCCGCCCTCTTCTTCTTCTTCTTTTTTTCTGGGTAGAATATTAGCGGGAATAGTTTGGAGGGAAAATGAAAAGTTGATGAGGGAATGTACACATACAGGGACCTAATCCATCCTTTAATTTAACCATAAACTTTTAAAAGCATTATTATTATTATTTTTATTTTAAATAAAAGCATTACTAATCAAAGCATAGTAATACATTAAGTGACTATAAATGTACAAAACGTCCCCATTCCAACCCCCTATTAAATGCCACAATGCCACTTGGTCTTCTCTTCTTTTTCATTTATTATATTCACACCTAAGTTAGGTATCGATAGTAGTATTCGTATTGGTATTAAGTATCGATCTTTGTCATCCCAATATTGATATGGATCAATCTAACGTATCCTTCTATTGATGGCAATTGTTACGATATCGAGAGTGGATCAGGTTCTCATACGAGAACAATCTCGTATGTCCTTGATTCGTGGATTTGAATCCATTTTCTCTCTCTTTTATTTAATAGATTCCAAATCCACAAATCAAGGATGTATGAGATTGTTCTCATATGTAAACTTGATTCGGATAGTATCGATATCATGTACATACAATATTTTAAATAAATGATGTGCTTTCATTATAAACTTTCACTTCTTTCTTATTGTAAAAAATTGAAAACATTTTTTACCATTCCAATCCAAAAGTTATATATCGTGGTAAATGACGAATCGTATGTCCTCTCTATCTTCTGTAGGTGAAAGGAAACTGGTTCTTATTGGATCTTTCTTGTTATATTATTCGCAATCAGCATTGCTTAGAGCCTCACTTGTTCCACTTTATCATAGCCGGTCTCTCTTAGCGTAGATTACACTTTCTCTGAAGATTCCTCCTTGGACGGCCATTGATATATATTCCAGGTCATTTGATTCCCATTGCACTATTAGAATATATATATATATTTTTTTGAGGTTATTTGATTAACCATCTGCGATAAATTTGGTTCACCAATATTTAGGAATGCATCGAAAAAAAAAAGTATGTGGTTGACTATATACTATGGTAACTTTTTAGACGTCATATATGGTAACCAAATTAATATTATGGAAAATTTTTAGCCGTTGTAATTGGTAACCAAATATTACATAAATTTTTTAGCAGACATAATTGGTTAACCTGATACTTTGATAATTTTTACCTATCTTATTTTGGTTACCATATATTACCCTAATTTTTACCTGTCTTATCTAGGATTGAATCATTTAGAGTTGATTTGGACTTCAACTTGAATCAGTCTGATCCAACTGGATCTGGGGTATTTTGTGGTGACAACTAGATTATTGGTTCAGGAATTGGCGATCGGCTCATGAAACTGTCAAATTCAAGGAATTGATTCGGATCTGATTCCAATTCAAGTAGTATGGTTAGATATGGTGGAAATTGGGATCGTTGTCTATCGATTTTGATCTAAATCGACTGATTCATCAATCGGCTTGCCCAATTTTAGAAACTCTAGTGTCAAAAACTTAGTTCAGTTTGATTTATGTCGGGTTGAATCAATTTTAATATGGGAATGAATGAGTTTAATAGTTAAGGAACTTCAGGTCTTAATTGGTCAGTCTTGATCTAATACAATGTTTTAAAACTTGGGGATTGGTCTCAACCAATATTAATACATACTGGTCGGTCTCAATTTAGATAGGACCGATTTACCTTTATTTTTTAAGAAAACAAATTTTTGGACCATTTTAAACTTATACCTTACAACTTACTAGTGGATCGGTATGGATTGGTAAGGATTGGATCAGTATCAAGGATTGGACCATTTTAAACTTATACCTTAGAACTAACTGGATAGGACTGATTTACCTTTATTTTTAATAAAATAATTTTTTGGACCATTTTAAACTTATACCTTACAACTTATACGAGGGTCCTCATTGGCTGACAATGATAGGACCATATAATTGTAATGGGACAACGAACATTTAAAAACATTAGGTCAAAACCACTTAATCTAAAAGGGGGATCAAATAACACTGATATCATGTCAATTGGAGTTTCAGGTGAAAAGATTCTATTTCAAGGGTTATCGTTGGTCGATCATGAAATTGTGAGCAGAACCTTGAAAAATCCAATAATTAATTAATTAATTAATTAATTATTATTATTATTATTATTACATTAAGAGATATAATAGCATGTTGGATAACTGTAAAATAAATATAAAATAATAAACATGTCTTTAGCCGCGGTTATAAATAACTGTGGCCATATATGTATTTATAGCTACGGCAATAGATATATATATGGCCACGGTTATTTATAACCGCGGCAATTGGTAGGTATGTATGGCCACATTTTGTATAACCGTGGCTATAGACCATATCAATTGCCACGGTTCTAAAGAACCGTGGTAAGTGTTCTACATATGGCCGCGGTTTATAACAAACGTGACTATTGATTTCTCTATAGCCACAGTTTTGTTAAACTGTGGTTAATGATATACAAATGGTATGCCTATTTAGCCGTGGTCCTCGGCAACCGCGGCCATAGGCCCCCGCCCAAGTGCGGTTTTTGCCCACTTTTTTTGTAGTGAAAGATGATATCATTTACATACACAACCACCATAAGTTGACTGATTTCTTTAGTTCTGATATAGAGATTGTTGTCTACTAGGCCTTTCTTGAAACCCAACTTGCACAATTAGGAGTTCAATTTAGAGTACCATTCTCTTGGAGCTTGTTTCAAACCATACAAGGCCTTCTTCAATCTATACATAAGAGTGGGGTCCTTACTTACCTGAAACCCAACAGGATGCTCTATGTAAACCTCATTTTCCAAGTTTTCATTCAGAAAAGCTGATTTGATATCCATTTAATAGACCTTGAAGCCTTTGTACATTGACAAAGTCAAGAACATTCTAATAGTCTCAAGTCTTGCCATTGGAGCAAAGGTCTCTTCAAAGTTAGTGCCTTATAGTTGAGCATACCCCTTAGTTACAAATCTTACTTTGTTCCTCACCACTTGACCATCTTCATTGAGTTTATTTCTAAAAACACATTTAGTGCCAATCACATTTTTGTCAACTGTTCTAGGGACTAGATCAGAAGTGTGATTACTCTCTATCTGGTCAAGTTCTTTATTCATGGCCTTCATCCAGGTCTTATCCTTGCTTGCTTCATCAACATTTTTTTGTTCAATTTTCAAAAGAAAAGAGTAGGTTTTGTTTTCATTTCTCTAGAAAAATGTAAACACCTACAATGGGGTCACCGATTATCAACTCATATGTTCCCTATTGATCAACTCAATTGTGTCTTCTCTGCTCATTTGAGTCTTCTTCAACCTTTTCATCACCAATCTCATCTTTGTTTTTTGTTCTATTGTTAACCAATTCATTCTTATCATCAAGATCTTCAAACTTTGAGAGTTCATTTCCTGAGCCAGAGGGAACATCTCTTTTTCATCAATTGTGACATCAACACTCTCCATAATTTTGCCAAGTCTGTTGTTATAGCATCTGTATACCTAACTTGAAGTAGAATATCTCTGAAATATACCCTCATCATCCCTATCATCAAACTTTCCTAGATCTTGGTTTGTGTTCTTGATGTAACATTTGCTACCAGAGACCTTGAAGTGTCTTGCTGTAGCCCTTCTACCAAACTAGGTTTCATAGCGAGTATTGCTTCCACGTGGTCTTAGCATACACCTATTATGGATGCACACTGAAGTTAGGACTCCCTCCTTCCAGAACTTCTTGCCTATGCCATTATCTGCTAATATAGTTTTAGCTATGCCTTGCATTGTTTTGTTCTTTCTCTCTACAGCACCATTTTGTTGGAGGTGTCAAGGGTCTCAATCTTGAACCTGCACTGGTAGGCCTGACCGAGCCCGACTTACTTAAGGCCTGACTTGAACCTGCACTGGTAGGCCTGACCGAGCCCGACTTACTTAAGGCTTGACTTGAACCGGCCCATTTAATAAACGTGTCAGGCTTAAGCCTGGCTCGTTTATTAAACGGGCGTTTTTATGGTGTAGGCTACTAGTCCGTCTAGTGCCCGACCGACCCGACCCCCTTTAAAAATGCCTAAATACCTATTTTACCACTAATAATACAAAATATGAGTAAAGACTTTATAGGACTAAATGGTAAATTCCTGTGGAAAAAAACCCTAAAGGCCTAATTGCCTAAAGAACTACTGGTAGTAAACTTATCCCTCTTCCCTCTAGTCGCCGCTGCCCTCGTCCCTCTAGTTTTCTTCATCCTCAACCTCAAGATCAAAGACCGTAGGATGTGGTCTTCAATCTTAATCTCTCAAGCTCTCATCTTCCTCAAATTTTCACAGACTCTGGTTTCCTTTGTAAGAGGTAAGGTATTTCTTTTTTTTTTACTGTCTCAAACTCTCTCAAAGAAGCCATTGCTGGTTCTGATATTAGTTTTTTTTTTTTTACTATCTCAAACTCTCTCTGGTTCTGATAAAATTAAAGAAGCCGCTGCCCTCAATCTTCTCTCTCTTGCACTCGCTCGTTTTAGTAAAATCAAAAGCTCTCTTGCTCTTGCAGATGATGTGTTGGCTAGGGAGAGGGATGTTCGGGTCTTTCTTGGCCTATGTTTTTAATTTGGTTTTCGTTTTTTGTGTTCTAGGCCAAAGCTGAAATTTGCATGTGTGTCGTCACTCTTAAAGCAACATCACAGAACAAAAAAAAGATCAAGGCGCATGTGAGTCTTCACTGTTCATCCCATCTTTTATCCTTTTGTGATGATTTAGATTCTCACTTTTGGTTATTAGGCTTTACCCTTTGTATTATGCTTATATGCTTTTGTTACTCGATTTCAACATTTCTTAAATAGTTCTCAGGTTTTTATTGCTTCCCCTGTTTTGGATTTGATTGTAAATGCATCCACTTACTGATATTATTGATTATTCACAATAGAATGAAGCAATTTTTTAAGTGACAAATATTTGATGAGAGATAAGAAGTGGGATTAGTTTGATAGTTTTTTTTTTTTTTTGAATGTTGTCTTCGTTTTTAAATTTCAACACAGGATTATGTCTTGGGCTTATGAAACTAAATTAAGCCACATTCCTTCTTATATGTTCATATATGCTTGCTGGTGGATAAGTTTGCAAGCATAATCCAGACCTGCAATTTAAAGCTAGACAATGTAGATATCAATAGGGGGAAGTCAGCAAATGGAACAGTTGGTTTTCAAAATATGTCTCTGAATGCTTAATCTATTGTGTAAAAAAATGGAAAATCAATATGTGCTCCTTCAATCTCTCATGTAATTATTTGCTGCTTGTACTTTCTTGTACTTCTTGTATTTGAGACTTTCCTACTTACAAAGATTTGTATTTAAAGCTTTTTCTTTGACTTATTAACTGGATTTTTATGCAGGAGCACCATAGGCTATTCTTCAGAGTTGCCTCACCTTTGGGGTCTTCTGTTTAGGGCTGAATAAGCACCAATCGGCACTGGCACATCCACTCTCAATGAGCAAGAGTACACACACAATGTTCTTCCCCCCTTTATGCTTCTACTGCCCAGTGATATAAGAGAAGCCTTCTTTTAATTTTGGAAATCCTTAAAACAACCCAAGAAGGGTTGATGAATATCCCTCTAGACATTTTTTGAAGTGGTTATACCATATACACTTTAATCAGTTGGATTGGGAGGTTGAAGTAGTCGACATGCTGCCCTTCTTAAATTGAATGGGGAATGTGGAACATTGTTCTAGATTGTAAGCTGAATAATGAAAATAGGCTTTTTCTTTCATTGTATACCAGTGAATCAAAAGTCCAATCACAGGTTTGTAATGTTCTTAGATCATTCAATTGTTAAAAAAAGTGTAATTCTTGTAACTTAGATTACATTTTAAAGACATGATTCCTTTGGATATGGTTCCAGAATTGTGAATGTTATCCTCCAGTAATTTTAAAGCCAATAGTTTAATCTACTTAAAAAAGGATTTTAGGGTAGGCACGTTTAGAGCCCGTTTAGAATTAAATAGGCCCATATCCTGTTTAAGGCTCGTATAAGGCCCATTTAAGGTAGCCCGACACCGACTGGCCCGTATAAGGCCCATATAAGGGCTGTTTCAGAAAACAGATGTTCACTGTGCAAGGATTTCACACCACCAGGCCCGGTTAAGCCCGACCGAGATCGGCCCAGCCCCGCAGGATCGATTGACACCCCTAGGGGTGTTCTGGGAGCTAAAGTTTGCTTCCTGATTCCATAATCATAAAGTATTTTTCAAATTCATCCCAACTGTACTCACCTCCTCTATCAGATCTCAGACATTTTAGCTTCTTCCTTGTCTAATTTTCAACTTGCTTTTTCAAGATCTTAAATTTTTCTTAATCCTCCGACTTGTGTTTCAAGAACATCATCCACACCATTCTTGAATGATCATCAACAAACAATATGATGGATCTCTCTCCTGAGGTGCTAGGTGTCCTTATAGGACTACTCAAGTCTGTGTGAATCAACTCCAATGGTGAGCTAGAATAGTACTCCTTTGACTTGTAAAATGCACAGATAGGATTGGAGAGCTTCTTACACTCAGGAATATCTCTCACTTTTTTCTTCGGAGAAATCTTAGCCATGTCTCCTCATCTATGTCGATTATGCAGGAATCCCTCTCTATCTCTATTAAGTATAAGTTCCCTAAATTTCTTTATCTAGTAGCTACTACCTTTCCATTGTTTGATCTCCTTATCTAACACTCTAGACTGTTGAAAGTCATTTTATACTCTTTGCATAGATTCTGCTGATGCCAAGAGTTTATTGAGCCCTTCAATATACAAGGCTTCATGAGATTTCATCTTCCCATGGTTTAGACTTATGGACCCCTTTTCTGTAATTCTAGCACCATTATTGCCAAATTTTACAGATCCACTTTCAAAGTCTTGTAGTTGTTCAAACCTTTCCTTATCTTCTGTCATGTGGCTTGAGCAGCCATTGTTAAGTATCCATAAAGTAGTCTCTTTGAGCTTTAAATGCTCTCTGAAAAATAAATGTTGCTGCATTTTCTTCATCTATTACTCTCTCTCTCTCTCTCTCTCTCTCTCTCTCTCTCTAAACCTAGACTATCTTGACAGATTGAAATTATTTGCTTTCTTTTATCTTGGAAACTGTTTCTTCAGCTCATCAGCTTCTTAGTTTTTGAAAACTCTCTAATTGTCTATACTATCCTATCTTTGTGTGAGAAACATAGTTCTACAGTTTCTTGCAATATGTCTAAGGTTGTTACATCTATAACATTCCACTGTTTCCTTCATAAGTTATAAGGGGTGCAAAAGAATTTCTATCGACATAACTATTTGGACCAATATTGAATTTGTAATCTGAGATCTTGTGCCCAAAAGTATTTCACTTATAGAAATAATTTTGAAAAGTGTGTCTATGCCTCACAGGTTCTATCTATTGTTTTTTGGTTGTCTTTGTTGGCAACCTTGGCCACATGATGGTGATGATGTGGCCGAAAGTAGTAACATGCTAGAATTCGATCTCTCTGAGGAGATAGTAGTGTTACATGATACATATGGAGTGGATTGAGTTATCCATGATAGGTGGTGCGGGATTCAATGCCAAAGTTAGTAAATTTGACCTATTTATGCTTGGGGGCATTGTCAGTAGTGAAAATGATTTTTTTAAAAGATGGTTTCTTCACGAAAAAGTTAGAGCGTAATTTATCCTTTGCAGTGCATCTGATTTCATTCAGTTTTAATTTCGTATAACAAAATTACGACATCCTCAATAAAAAAATGGTTTCTATGGCAGTCAGAGGCAGTTTCAGCATTGAAAATAATTTTTTTTAGAAGAAATGTCCTCCCTGGAACCTTGGGAGAAATATCCAAGCTTTTCAATGCATTTAGTTTCATCATATTTTGATTTAGTATGACAAAGTTGCGGCATCCAAATGGTTTAGGAGGGAAATATAATCTTTTTATATGGCTGAGTTTGACAATTGGGTCTTCTGAAAAATCATAGAGCACCAAGTCGTGGACACAACGCTTTTTGTTTCACCACGATAAAAATTTGTAAGAAAAAGTCATGTGCGTTTTCTGTGAAGTCAGTGCGAAGTTCCAAATCCAACAAATCCAATTAGCTCTCAGACGATCTGATATAGTGATGTGGATTTGGAATCTTTGGGTCAAGATCTTCGCCGAACCCATTCACAGCATTGCAGAGGGGAGTCAGGGGACATCTTCCATCTTGTTCTTCCCCGGTTGGTCGTACATGGACGTTCATGATCCATCCAGGTAAAAGATATTACTGAGGCCGACGGTACCTGATCATGGTTTGGGTTTCCCACCTTTTGATTGTGTATGCTTCTCTCCATCCTCTTTTCTTGGTTTTGCTTGGATATTACTTCAAGTCCTTCCCAGGTTTCCCCTGAAGTCTATGCCGGGTCACGCCGTATGATCCATACCTTAGCCTGTGTCTATACAACCAGACTAAGCTTGTTCGTGATCGGGTATGCCTTAAGACCTTTCCTTTTTGTTCCTTCCATAGACTGTTTATTGATTCCTTTCTTGCCTCTGAGACCAACATATTTCTAACCTCCAGGTAAGGGTGACGCAGTTCCAGCTTGGACTTGGCGGTCCCCAGGTCTAGTGGGACAAGGGAAGATGACTAGTCCTTCTCTTTGGATGAGATTTTCCCTACCAATGGTCTTAGTGGGCAGTTATAGGGTTGGGGAATCTTTTTTCCTTTTGTACTTTTCTTATGAAAACACTTGTTATATGTATGAAACATGATCGCAATTGCATTACACAGACAGTTTTTTTTTTATTGAATGCGATTTAGTTTTATCCCATTATTTTTTATTTTTTTTTGGTGGGTGGTGCACAATCTTATTCATTAGATTTCCCGTTACACAAATGGATTCAGAAAATATTGTTGGTGGCCAAAAAATGACCAGGTATTAGGTGAAACCGAAGTGGGTAAGTGAATGAGGTTGACTAGACAAAGTGAGTGATGAGCCTTTATTCTTTTTTTTTCTTTCTTGTTAGAAAATGATTCTATTGAGATGAATGGATTACACACAAGTCGTCTAGAACCGATGTGGTAGACAAAGAAGGATCGAAAATAAGCCAAACAGTCCTATCCGTAACAGACTAAGCCCTCCTAGCAAGAGTATCGGCTATAACATTAGCCTCTCTTGGAATACAGAAAAAACTGACAGTTATCAAAAAAAGGAGCAAAGGTATCGGATATCTTCAATAACTGGGCACACCGTGAGGTCTGGATGCTTAGAAGAGTCCTGTAGGTAAGAGACCAACAGTTGGTTATCGCTCTCCACTTGTAGAGTGTAGAAGCCTTCCGAAATCGCCTCCATGAGCCTTTATTCTTTCATGGGTAAATTTTTACGGGACCGGTGACGACATTTGCCCCAAACTGTGTTGCGTTTTCTTTTTTACAAGATTTCCCCACTTCTTAGGTTGGAACCTTCCAAAGAATAAAAATCAATTGTTGTGGGTCACGTACCCCTTCAACTCTTCATGCTCCTGGGACAGTCGGTCTTCCCCGGTGAAAAAATCTTCCTCCATTTCCCATAGTGCAAACTTATTCCCCCCTTATATCTTTATGACCGTGTTGATCACGATAATTGCCAGGAGAGAGAGCACAATGTTACCGATACCCATAGGAGTAAGAAACTTCATTACATCATCACAATCTTGACCTTAAGCCATCCCCCCCCCCCCCC
>NC_056558.1:24338052-24377309 GCF_013358625.1 Macadamia integrifolia
CCCCCCCCCTTTTTGTGTTGCTCCAGGGATAAATCTTTGAACTCTTCTCATTTGCCAATGACTATGCTGGAGGGTGAGCACATTGTTACTCACACATGGTGGAGCTAAGTAAACCTGTTTGATCCTAATAATAACAAACATGATTTTTCCTAATCTTACAACATCGGTTTCATGAGAGACCAATAAAGAGATTTGACTAGAGAGAAGTCAAATCAGAAATGTAATATATATGATGTGAATATATGGAAAGTTGTGGAGGGGGTGGACCGAGATGGATTGTTACTTTTATCAAGCTGACTGTGTACCTTATCTAGGATCAGTTCAAACGTAGTTCAGGACAGATGATTTAATGTCAACCTTGATAATTAAGTTCCATCTTAGCCGGTTGAGCTCGGAGTTGCCGACGAGAATCCCATCATATTTCAGCCCAAGAGGACTTTACTAGGTTGTAATGGAGTTTTGGGACCGGGTTCTAAAAGGATGGTGGTAATGGCTCAAATACGCCCCAGGGTATGACTTAGAATTAGGAAACTTTTGCTGCAAAGTTCAAGCAAGATTGGACAAATCTTTCCCTAGTTACTTGGACTATTGATCTTCAGGTTTGCACTTCACCAATTTTGAATTCCTAAAGCAGCTAATCCGCTAGTTCCTTTTTTTTTTTTCAAACTAACCCTCATCCTTTGAGATTGCCTTAGTTTGGGTTATTGACCTCTTCCTTGGAGATAATTTTAATTATTTTTTTTAATGAAACTCCCCTTCCATCTTTGATTGTTTCTAATTAGACCCTGAAAGCTAGGGGTGCATATGAAGCAGGAGGATATTGGGATAATGGGTTGTAGGTAAGATTAGATAGTTTTTTCAAGAGAAAGACTAAGGTTTAACAGGGGGACTAGCGGATTAGATGCCTTAGTTTCTTCTTTTTTTATTTTTTTTTATTTTTTATTATTAATGGCCAAAGATGACCTCCATAAGAGGCTTAACAAGATAAGATTCCCTCTAAGCTCCATTCTCGTTGGAAAGGGATCAGATGTGTGGAAAGCTCAAGATATTTCATCATCATATTAGAGAGTGAATGAAGAAATTGATGAATTGGAAGTTGAAATAAAAGCAAAATTTCATTAAAATGAAAAGTAGTTCCTACATTATGAAATATAAGGAAAGAAATAAAGAAGTCAGTTTCTCTATGAGCCTAGCATTATTTTCTTCACCATGTTCCTTTTCTTGCATTCTCCTACTCCTTTTGCTATGCTCCCTTCTCTAGGTATCATAATCACATGTGGTTTAGTTTTCAGCTCAACCTTCTAGTGTCAAAAGATCTTGTATCACGTGCCTGAGTCTGACGCATTTGTCAGTGAGATGCCCTCTTTGGGTGTGATACTCATAATATTGATCCTGATTATACCAATCTAGCAAAGGATTTTTTATTGGTCATGGACAACCCGTGCCCACTAGTCCTTCTTTCCTTAGTTTAGCATATATTAGAGACATAGACATGCCCAGATTAGTGATTCATCACTACTTTGACAACCTAGTGGCACCACAATTGGACGAGGTGCTGGGGCTCGAGCAGTTACTTGCATCACAGGTTGATGGTTCACTATCTAGCCTCTATCTTCATTAGGTCTTGGGCTTGCTCCATCATATGTCAGAAAGGTGCTTGTAACCCCACCTGACTATTGCTTAGTGCTCAAATTAAAATTTTCATAATCGAGGAGATTCTAAATAGCATGTCATAGACTAATGTACTTAGCAAAGTGTGTAAACACCCAATTTTGTCACCCTCCCCCGACTATGATGATTTTCATGAAATGGATGCGATCTACACTTTCGGTCGACGGAGAAGTTTGCCTTTCACGGCAACCCGAACCCCAGTCTAGCTCAACTCAAATTCTAAAGCGTAACCATTACTGGTCTTGTTACATTTGATAGTAATGCATTATATGTCGAGGAATCAAATCTAAGTACTCTCCAAAAGTGCAGGAATGGGCATAAATAAAGATTGGAAAACATTCCCAAGGTGTAATAGGGAAAAATCCCTTCCTTCTGAGTCCTTTACAATTTTGAGCCAAAAAGAGGCTCGGCACCCATACTAATGAATAGTGCTCGAAAATACGATTAGAACGACCTGTGGTATGCTAAAATCGGACCATCGATCTCCAGGATCACACCTATAAACTAGAAGTCGTGTGGTGGGTTAGATCAACATCTTTTGATCGAACGAATATTTATTTTATGCGGCCCCATAAAAATTTTAATTTGGTTGTTATTAAAAAAAGTGGCGATTTTTTTTCGCAAAAAGGGGCGGCCTCGCAAAAAGACACCCCTTTTGGTCCCAAAATTCTGTAAAAAAAAAGGGATTATTTACCCATCCTAAGGAGGAGGATTCCACCTTTGAACGTACCCCATCTTTTGATGAGCTGCCTACCTCCCAAGTATTCTAGAGTATGGAGAAATTTCCTTGGCCTTCACTCCTCCCCTCCCAACTTTCACTAGCCAAAGATTTGCCGAAATACTTGCCAATCCCATTACCTTGATTTATATTCAAAACCCAAAAATTCCAAAAATACTAAAAAAGTCTAGAAAAATCCCCCAACCTTTAGGAGTGCCTTAGATAGTCATTTCGTCTCTAAATGCTTCTGAATTCCATTAGTATCATCTTAGGACCGATCGTCAAAATCCGTGAAGGGTTACAAGAAGGCCGAAATCTCATAAGAAGGAAGCTAATGGTCAAGAGTAGTTCCACCCGAGCCGATTATCGCCAATCCAAGTTCGTGACCACATTAGCAGGGAACCACCCCTCTCGACTCAAAACAAAGGTCGAGCATAGGTATGAACTCTCAATTCAATCAGTCAGAATGTAGATTTTCAACTCATATGTTGTAGTGTACACAATAATGTAGCAATAACTTAGCCATGCAAGCAGTATAGGATTAATTATGGGAGAATGTTCGTTCTTAAGAATCTAGTAAGAAGACCAGTTTCAATTTTCAACTTCATCCTGACACTTACCTCCATCTTTGAACCAGACCAATTTCCATGCCTTTCCTTATGGATTGGACCCCCATTGGGTCCTAAGACCTAATCCTAGGTGGAGACTCCAAATTTTATGATTTCTGAATCCCCAATTGTTTGCTAGTAATTGCCATTAATATGCCCTTAGAGAATACCCTAAAGGAAAGAGATCATCTGCAAAATATGCTTCCATGTGTCTTCGAGTGGGGATGCAGTGGTGCGGGGGCGTAGGTGTGCACCTCAACAAAAAAGGGAGTTGTGGACCTGAGCCCCGGTCATTACTCTTACAGTGTGGTACCCTTTTGGGCATGATAATGACAATATTGATGTGGATTGTACCAACGGGACGGACGATTACTGACTGGTCATGCTGGTAATGTTCGCAAGAGCCCTTTTATCAATAATTTGGCATATATTTTAGATAGACTTGTCCTAGACCAGTGAACTTTCATTTCCTCTTCTAGCCTTGTCATGGTTGTGGGTTTGGTTATTCCATATGGAGAGCTAAAACTGGAGTTTGAGTCACTACTCACTCTTGACAAACCAAAGATGTGGGGCACTCGCTGACAAGCCTGATTTGGTCATGGTTCTATGGTGTAGCATTGATCCTAGCCTGATCTTGAGTGAACTGGATCGTTTGCGCAACACCTGTCTCATCTCTACCATCTCTGTTTGTAACTAGTTGACATTTATGATCAATTGTGTCTCATGAGAATCACCGTTGGCTAGGTCCATGCATGCTTTGTTTAGGAACTACATAAATAGGTCCTTACTAGTGAAGCTTGGTAGTAGGAAAATGATTTAAGGGTATTGGAAAAATGGGGATGACACCAGACTTGTATGGATAACTAGTTTCCTTGACAGGTCACACGGTAGTGAGAAATTTTTCAAACGAATAATCGTGCTTGGCCCACAAAACAACTTATTTTAGATATATTTTTTTTTTCTTACAAATTTATTTATATACAAGTAAGTGGCCCAAACAAAGTTAGTATGCATAATGATAGGGTTTTCACTATACCTCTGATTACTTGGTAAAAAAATTATGACGCAAGAGACAAACAAGATGGTTCAAATAAAAATGCAATTGTATTCATGTTGATGGGGCTTGCTTTTCTTACATACCCCACTTAATGATTGTTCATTTCAGATTAACAGTGTGTGCCCATTGAAAGATGGATGCTTTACACAACTTAGTAGAAATCACCCCAAATTTATGTGGACCAATGTCATCAGGACTGACCCTTGGTTCTCAATAATGAAAGAATCTTTAACTGAAACCCCCTTAGGAGAGAATTTTCTGATGACTAAAATCTGTTAAAAAGGGATTCCAAGTTGAACCGCAAATAATTCTACAAGTTAACTTGTTGCAACCCTAATTGTTCAACATTTATTTCCTACATGATGTGGGATGTAATGGATGCAATAGGACAAAACTAGCTACCCTTGACAGAATCTATAAACTCAAGGTGCGTGATTCTTTTGATATAACAAATGGTAGTGTATCAATGGGTGTCGTTTTGTTGCCCATTACTCGTGACTGCACACGAGATTAGACAACTAGCCATGGAGGTGGATGAATCTATACAATGAGTGTCACACCCCGTTCACACAGAACCGGGCCAGTGACCGGGTTAACACCAGTTAACCCAAACCTGCCAGGATCATCTGATACAGTATTCCACCACAGCATACACACAACTAAGAAAGTACTCATCAGTTCAGCGGAAGACTTGGTTTACCTGTGAATATTCCCATAATACTTGATACCCAAATTGTAATACAATAGTTAAGTACATGTGGGCCCACAGGCATGATATTTACACAAAAAGATTATAATTTACATATCAAGTACTCAAAAGGAATCATCAAAAATCAGAGTGTACAGCTCAGCTCGGTATCAAAGGTTAGAGCTCAGCTCGGTATCAAAGGTTGAGCCCAGCTCGGCATCAAAAGGTAGAGCTCAGCTCGGCATCAAAAGTGGAGCTCAGCTCGGTATCAGAACTGCGGTCCCGCAGCACAGCCCTCGCACGAGCAATCCGTGCCGTGCTCTAACTCCTCAGGGACCCACCAGTCATCTTCAGGGAACTCAACTGTGGGACCCGTCCCGTGCTCATCTGGTTGATGACCTGCAAAATCATCTAAAAGAGGTGCACATGTGGGATGAGCTCACTAGCTCAGTAAGTGGAAAGATGGACCACACAGCAGTCCACACAACAATTCACAACCATATGCATTATATGCTATGCAATATATTTTTAATCACATCCACCTAAGCAACATTACTAAGTCTTTGGTTTAGTGCTACTACAACCACAGTGCGCGTATACTCCTGGTACGAGCCGCGAACTCCATCCCACGATACGCCCATAGGGCTGTCAGAGAAGGCCCACGGTGAGTACTCAAAAAATTAAAACATGCCGACCACCGGCTCTCAACATAAATAAATGACAGAAATTAAAGGTGCTGACTCCAGCAATTTAAAAGCAGTATGATTGGCCCTCTTGAATATACCACCGGGGTTGTCGACTGTCCTAATGACCAGTCGGGTGTAATGTCTAACCGCCACAGTGACCTGACAACCGCGACCACTGCTTCTCCCCAAATGGTAACCCAATACCTTAACCCTTATTGGAAAGGGTCGTAGCACGGGAAGGTGATAATCCTAAACCGCATGCTCCTATATGACATAGTACGATTGCATAGTGCCACCACGTCCCATACCACGGGCCACCAATGCACTCGTTTCCAAGCCGACTACGGCATCTAGTCTATTAATGCATCATGCATAATGATGTCAACATTCATCACATAAGCAATCATCATTTGGCATTGAAAAATAAACACAACACACATAGCACAAAATATGAGGATGGCTAAGCTACATAGCATTTGCATGATGACATGGCTAATCTAGATACAATTAAATGAAAACAATGCCTTGAAACAAGGCCAAACACTCTCTCCCTACTTACTTGTAGTGTACAAGGACTCACGTTCGGTATGGGTGAGATCCGGTGCGAGAAACGTACGATTTGGTGAACCTATCATGAGTGAGTGGGGTTAGCATTTCACCATTTTGGGATCAAAATTGACACGATCCAATGAAAAAATCATGTTTAGAATCCTAAAAGAAGGTCACATGTCCGTTTTGGGTCCAATCGGATGTAAAAATCACGTTCGGAGCCTCTCGGGTGGGTCGAACAGCCCACCTGTTTGACCCACCAATCAGAGCACCGGTCATGACTGGCAGGTAGGTCAGCCCACCGATCGACCAGCCAGTTGGGCCCAAGGGTCAGCGGGCAGGGTGGCCTACCGCTCGGCCCGCCGATTGGGCCCATCGGTTGGGCCCAAGGGTCCTGCCCTCTCAGGCGGGTGCCCACAGGCAGGCCAAATGGCCCACCGGTTTGGTCCACCGGTCTTGGCGGAAAACTGCTGTTTCTTCCCAAACTTTCTCTAACCTTTGGGGATTCAAATGGAGCTTTTCCAAACCCATTCTTTACACATTCAAGGTCTCATAAGATGGTTCTAACCTAGATCTAGGTTAGATTTAGGTAATGGAAAACCATCTTACCTTCTTTGCTCAAGAACTCCTTCAAAACCCCAAAATCACTTCCAATCACCAATGCCCTTGCAACCGTGGAAACCCTTCTTCAAATCCTTCAAAATCAACACATAAACCATCTATTACACCTTAGATTCATCATCTCAAGGGGGATTTACAAGACCTCAAGAATCCCTACCCAAATCAAGGGTTTTTTCTTAGGTATGGTGAAAGCTTAAGGAACCCAGCCTTTGCTCACCTCTAAACGTTGATCTTGTGTTGAAGATCGCTCTTCCGACGTCGGAATGGGAAGATCAAGCCTCGACGCCGCTGAAATCCATCTCTCCTTCCTCTTCCTTCTCTTTTCTTCTTCTTTCCCTTCTTTTCTCTCTCCTCTGTACTCTTCTCACCAAACGTCCGAGTGTCATAAATGAGAAATAAAGAAACTCATAAATGCTATTTATACTTCCTAAAATACTAAGTAATTCACATGGGTGGGTCACTCAGGTGGGCGGATGCGCCCACCTGTGACCGCCCACCTGAGGGCCAAAACTTGACCAACAAGTGGGATTTTAACAGAATTCGGCCCTCGGCACGAATCTCACTCATGGCATAAGATATAATATACATATGCGCTTTAAGATACGGCTACATACCTGCTTTATCTGTACATGGCCTTATGATAGGTGCATGTACACGGCTTGGGTACACCCGTCTCTTCTAGCACTAGCTCAGACTTGTCGGGCCAGCCGGTGTTTAAGGTCACCCTTGCCATCATGGTCCATAAGGAACCCGCCTTAGCTCTCTCCGGTTCGGGTCCTGCATGGTTAAAACTGGTCAACCATGAAATCAGACCGGATTTAAGAAGTAGGGTATTACAATGAGTGTGTGTATAAGTGCAGCACAGAAAGTGGTTGTTGATTGATCTCAAAATGTCATAATGTGCTCCGACCTCCCCAAGGATGCTAGCACAATAATGAACATCCTCGTTGCACAATTTCCCTTTGAACGCTTTTGCATAGAAAATGGCTATCATCTAATCTCAGAGTACTTACTATGACATGCACATACCTACCAGAGGGTGTTGGCACAACAGGGAGTACACTCTTCATATGATTTCACTTCAAGCATGATATATGATGCTATTAGTACGACCAGTTACAAAAAATGGGTTAACCAAACATGTTTTCTAACAAGTGATGATAAAGGGAGAATGTCTTTGTATTTATCGATAGCATCTAGTGTTGAAAGTTTGACATCAATCCCCAGTGGAGTCACAACTGTAAGGGTAACAACCTTTTAGATCCGGCCCTTTTTTAGGCACATTTATGGGCCCAACCCATCGCATCCTCACTCAGAGACCATGGGGGCCTATTTTGCATAGGCTCTTTCCTTAGGGGTTTTCCAAAAGGCATAAAAGAAATTAACAACATGGAATTGGGAAACATAATATTTGGAATTGCCACCTAGGGTTAGGGCCTTGGACTCGATGGATGGGCTCGATACATAGAGAAAGTGCTCAAAAGTTGGTCTGGTCTGGTCCAGAGATAAGGGTAAGTGACAGGTTATGGAATTAAACAGGTGTTAGATAATCATTTCATGTGGTTGAATTGATCTTCCTACTAGGTGCTTAAGAATGAACATTCTCCCCTATTTATTCTTAAACTGCATGTATGGCTAAGTTATTGCTACACTACTATGTAGACTGTGTGTAAATTAGAAGTCTACATTGTGCCTACGTCCTCGACCCCTATTTCGGGTCGAGGGGATGGGCCCCTTTTGTTGTGAACACGAACTTGTGTGTTGGTTCCCCAGCTCAGGCGGAGGTGAATTTGGCAATCTGCTTTCCACACCTTTAGGGAATTTGTTTATAATTTTGAAAATTTTGGCATAGTTTCTGGAAGCTTGAGAGAATCCATAGGAATTTGGAGAATCTAAAGGTCTTTGGGATTTTAACAACTTTGGAAGGCTTCCTATGGCTTTCTAAAGGCTAGGGATTTTTTTTTTTTTGGGATTTTATAGATTTTTAGGAATTTTGGCAAAGTTTTAGCATGTAAAACGAGGCAACAGGTCTATCAGGCAGAGCTTCAACTTGGGAAAGGTGTTCGGTTATTGGATATTGAGTGGAACTTTGGCTTAAAGGAGGTGTTTGGCTAGAAAAGGCCAAGAATGGGTTTCTGAAGCATTTCTCTAGCATTTAGGCACACTTAGATTGGTAGGTCAGTGGAGAGGGGGAGTAGTAGGTAGAGAGGGGGGTTGGACTCTTTTGGGAATGGAAAAAGGGGTCCTATTTATAGGTTTTCGAGCCCAAAAAGGTGAAAATTGGTGGGTTTGCAAAAAAAACATATTTTTTCAATGAGCCCACAACCTAGGAATATACCATTAGGCAGGCCCCACAATAAAAAGGCTTTTGATAAGTTGGCGGGCCTACCAGGAATCATTGGTATAAAGGTGATTTTTGAGACTGGTTTGCCATATTTAGTGTTCCCTACTTTTGAGTGTGATTCTGGGTGATCTGGGGTTCAATTTTTGTGCACCATATATCATTATAGTTGTCTTTTCAAGCACTATCTAATGGCAATGTTGTTGAGCTCAATTTTGGCTTAGAAAAGTTCAGGACTCGCAAGGAAGGACTCTTGTCCTATTGCACCCTTGAGATTTCTGGCAATCCATTTCCATACCGCTCCTGCACCATTGAAGAGTACATAGAGTTAATTCATCAATATATAGTATGCTAATATCGGGTGGCCTACAACATTAGCATGATTTGGGTGTACTAGGGTTTCATAACGCACTAGGATTTGGGTTAAATTAGGGGTCAGGGTTGGATTAGGATTCGGTTCCAAACAATTTCCAGAAGTGCCGAATCCTTTTCCAAAAGAAAGTGTAGACCTTTTCCACATTCTATAACATCCGAGTGACAAAATTGGGTGTCTACAATTGTAGGCACTCACCAATAGCTAGGCTTTCTCCACAAGCTATCCAAATGAATAATTTAATCTTGGGTATAGATTGGGAACACCAAATAGATCTTACTAGAGTAGGGGTGGATTCCCACTTACTAAGCTACGACGAGGATGGATGATCTTGAAATTTTTTCTGTTTGATATCACATTGAAGATGATAGGATAATTTAACTAAGAAAGAACCTTCTTTAGAACCCCCCCCACCCAATTCTGTTTATCCTCACCTGGAATAGAGGTAGATATGAAGGAGCTCAGGATTCCACTTACGAAAATCTAAAAAGATGATATCAGAAACAATTGAAGGGGCCATCAACAGAAGGCTGATGTTGAATTTAAAAAAAACCCCGTAATGCTAGAAGTTGTTTATCATGCCATATGTTAATTTTATCTCCCCTCCTCACCTTCCAAATTATACTATCTTAGCGAACCTTTCACAACCCAAAAGTATGCTCCGCCACGCCCAAGATGGGTTATTGCCAGCTTTAGTAGATAAAGAACTCCCCTTTTGGAAAATACAAAGCCTTCATAAATTGAGCCCAAGATGATTGCGATTGAATGTAGTCTCCATGCAACTTTACTTAGTAACGCGTTATTTTGGATAGCAGGATCTCTCAAACCAAGGCCACCATTGTCTTTAGATCGGCATAACTTCGACCAAGACAACCAATGGATTATTTGTTTGCCATCTATTCCCCATCCCCCCACCCCACCAAAAAAATGGAAATTTACATCCAGCACCCTCACCTTTGCCTCAATTACATCATCCCCCTGTAGTTTTGTTTATTACATTTAAACCCAAAAAAATAACACCGTGAGACTGGTGTTAGTTTTGAAATAGAAAAGATCTAACTGCCCTTCACAGAGATACCCTACCTATTATACCCTTTAGCACATTTCAACCTAAAACAAAATCCCCATATCTCACCCCCAATTGAACCATTACCTTCTCCATCGAAGGAGAGGAGCTCTAGTTTTCGACAAAGTGAAGAATACCCTCTGGCAAAGTGAATACTCTCTAGCGAAGGTATGAGGTCGCATGTGATATTTTTATAAGCTTTTATTTTTTATTTTTTCCCCATTTCTTCTCCTCTGAAGGTTTATCCATGATTGTTAGGGCATGACTATAGTTTCTACTCCTTGATTGTTAGGGTCAATATACCCCACATTTTCTGCTCCTTGATTTTTAGTGTTAGTTATGAAGAATTTGCAGCTAGGGTTGCTGGGGTGGGTAGCTGAAGAATGTTGTATATCAGAGTGAAATAAAAGCAGCAAGTGATTCAAATTTTTCATTTTCTTGTATGTTTCTGTAGAGTGAAAGAACATCAGCAAGTTGAACAATGTTGTATATCAGAGTATGAATCTGAATTCAGAATCATATGAATCCTATTGCTATCCATTTTCAATTATGGACTCATAATTTACAATAGAGTTATTAGCTAGTTAGTAAAGCTTATACATGCTCAATTACCCATAACTACTAGGACCCTAATATGTTCTTGTCATTGATAATCACGAGTTTGAAAATTCATCATCTAGCAATGTTATAATTATGAAGAGTTGTAGTCTCTGAACTGAAGGTCTCATAGAAAGGTATAACTCTAATTTTTTTTTTCAATGTATATTTTGCAGGTACACAATGTCATCATCTAGCGTGAATGATAGCAACTAAGATTCATCTCTAAAGTATTTGAACATTGTATGCTATTGTCAGAAGAGAACACTTATTAGCATATTAGAGAATGTTAATAGCAAACACAAATTCTACTATTGTTGCCCCAATGCACCTTATGATTGTGGATTCTTTTCTTAGTGTGACCCCGTAGAAGAACTAAAAATGAATCCTATTACCAGAGACAACATCAATCCAATCACTCACCAAGGTGATATAAATGAAGAAAATCGACAAATGAAGGAAGAGATTTGTGTCTTGAAGAAATGAATGAAGCAATTGGAGAAGTCTGTTAGAATATTACAGATTGTAATAGTTGTGCTTGTATTGGCCATTGTAGTAATATTTACAAGAAAATGAAGAATTAGGGAAGATGGTATATAAGTTGTAATTTGTTTGTGTTTTTTTTTTTTCCTTAATCATGGAAGAAATACATTTTAATATTACTGCAATGGTTTTATTATATTAAATCTGGTATGTTTACTAATTGGTTGTTTTAATTAAACGATCAGCATTTCCCTTCAATATAGGACAACCTAGACTTAAGAAAAAATGGACAGCATTTCGTTTGAATATGAGACCTTATAAAAACCTATTGAGATTGTATCCATATAGTAATGATTGATTACACTTGATTTCAAAAATCTTCAACAACATCAACATCAATATATATATATATATATATACATAACAATTCTGCAAAACCTATTAAGATGCACCTATACAGTCTAAATTTCGTCAATGTCAGTACATAAATATTACAAGTCACAACTCTCTCTTTAAAATTGTTCTATAACCCATTAAAATTCATTCATACAACGACCTTAAAAAAAAGAAAAGAAAAAAAAACAAAAGTGCTCTCATCGACAGCAACATCCTTCTTGAGACATTATGCTCTCATCAACAGTAACATCCATCTTCTTATTTCTTCTTAGCCTACTTTTCCTTTCATTTTGCATACTTGACAGTTTTCCTAGCCAAGGTTTTTTCTTGAGTTGTTAACTTTGTAGGTTGGGTAGATGATTATGACCTAGTCAGTATTTGAGAGTTGGTGCCTTTATATTGACTCTCATCCCTTTGCTTTCTCTACACAAATCAATTAAGGATACTTCAAAAGTGGAGCATACAAATAAGTTAATTAATTTTCAGTTGTAAAATACTTGTGATGAGTGATACCTTCCTGCCTGTTATTTTCTTGTTCTTCTGTTGTTCTCCATGTTGAGGACATGTTCTCTTGTTGTGGCCTACTAGTTTGCAAATATCACATCTAACACTGGATAATTTCTTCTTGAACTCTGCAGTAGGATCCTCATCAAATTCTCTTTTCTTGTTTTTATGAGATCTATCGAGCCTCCTTTTGAGATATGGAGGCTTGGCCAACACATCAGAACTATCAACTACTAAATTAGCCAATGCTGGGAGTGGTTGGATGAACTTAATATATGCTAGAAGGTATGTATTGACACTATAATATGGAATATAGTAGCTTCAAGTGACCTCTAGTGTGTGTGATAGCTGCTGCTGCATATTTGCATGGCAACCCAGTACAACCCCATTGCCTACAACCACATGTCTGCTCTTACAAATTAACCATAACTCTGCCACCATGGATATCCACCACCTCAAATGCATGTGTGTTACCTTGATACACTATGCATTTCTTTGCTTTTTGTTGGACCTTATCTAAATGTTTCTTAATATCAGGTGTGACTAGGCCACCTACTGAGTAGTTGCAACCCTTTTGAATATTTCCAACATAATATGTGGGTCCCTCACTTCTGATATCCAATGGTTGAATGACTCGATCATTTTGTTGGTTATTTGAGGGCTCTTTGCTTTAATATCAATTGCATATCTTACCCATAATCTTAGAGGATTATTCAACCAACTGTATGCATCATCAGATATCTGTTTGATGGAATTTATTTCCTTCTCAAACTGGAGGAGAGTTGTTGCTGATACTGCTGACCAAAGTGTTTTTTAAATAGTTGTCCTAAAAAAACTAACTTGAATTTCTGGTACAGATGTCTCCCAAAACATCTTTGATGAGCATTAGAGAATACACTGGTGATGGCATCCGATAAACCCTACACAATATAAATAATAAATTAAAAGTCATATAAATATGATATTGAAGTATGGAGTAAATGGTAGTTGCTATAAATTAATATCCGGTACATTTTGTTTGTTTGACATAAAAGTTAGGCCAACACATCAGATGCAGGTCCAAGAGCTTCACATAGAACTTTAAGTAAGAAAAGCCAACTTTCTTTTCATTCAACCTCCACAATAACATATGCCATGGAGAACAATTTATTATTCCCATCAGAAGAAACTGGTGACAAAAGGATGCCTCCATATCTACCCTTTAAGTGGCTGCATTTAGACCAATGAATGGTCTACATCACTTCAAAAAACCAGTAATACAAGCTTTAAAGCTAATAACCATTCACTTGAACATTGGATTCCCTAACATGTCATGCTTTTCATGGTACTGGATCTTGAAAAAACTACTTGGCATCTTTTATTACACCAAATGACCATATGTAGGTAACAGAGCATAGGAATCCTTATGACTACCTTGTGTCATTTCCAGGGCAATGATGCCTGCCCGGTACAACTTCATGTAAGGGGGTTTAATCTTGTGCGTTTTATGCAAGAAGGTAACCATGGACTTTACAGTTATATCTGGCTCAATCTTAAGGTAAGGAGCTAGTTTTTTTGCAATCCAATGTGCTGTAACACTCTTGTGATCTGTTGACAATATACATGTATGCTTTGGATTATATGATTTGATCATAAATGTCGTAGTATCTTTAACCCCCTTCTTATCATCAATTAGTGAAGCATGTATTCTCCAAGTACAACCAGGTGCCTTGCATACTACAATAACCCTTATTTTCTCATTCTTAGGTTTCAATTATCAAAACCCTCTTGAATAACAAACTGTTGTATGACAGCCTTAAAATGATTCACACCATCATATGTATTTTCTATGGCTAAGTTTATTTTACAATCCTCAACAACATCATCATCATCATCATCTTCAGAAGGGTATTCAACCTCACCAACATCCAAATCATTATCCCCCTCTACATCACACTCATTAGTAAGGCTGTCATCGCTTTCACTTTTCTCATCCACAGACTCATCATTTTGACTCATCACTTGTAGAAAGATTCCGGATTTGAGTTGAATCATCTCCCAAATCAACAATATTACTAATTGTCTTTACTCCCATATTAGAAGATACTTGAGGTCATTCTAGTGATTCATCTGAACTGTCACTTACAATGTGAACTTCCCTTTCTTTTATACTAGTTATTTCATTAGGTATTCTAGCTGATCCATCTGTACTAGTAGAAATATTACTAACATCCTTCAATCCACTAATGTGAGTAACACTTGTATTAGTAGATCTCCCAGGTAAAACAACATCATTAGCATGAGCTTTAGCTTTACCCTTGCTAGGAGCATTAGCAGTAGCATTAGTAGTGGCACTATCACAATCATCACTTCTATCACTAACAGCACTTGTATTAGATCTACATAACCCACCACCTCTTCTAATAGGTTGCTTTCCCCTTCTCTTGCTATCTGATTCAGTCTCCACATGCTGCTTCCCCTTTTCAGGGTACCTATACCAAAATCCAGTTGCTGACCAGCTGAAGTGTGTGACACATCTCTCACTCTCCTCCTACTTGTTTCTCTATAAACAACATCACTGGAGAACTTGTCGGTTGTATACTTGTTAATATCATCACTAGGGTTAGCTTCAAGGTCATACACTACTAGTTGATGATATCTATCCCATTTAAACCAAACAGGTTGTACATGCTAGCATCATCTCTCACTTGCACATGCACTTCATTAGAGATCTCATTTCTGACTTTAAACCTTACATTACGGCCTTTAGGTATAAGGTTAATGACAGAATTGTATATGTCACAGACCATGTCCACGTGGGCATAATAGCCTAGATCAACAAATATTGTGTGAATTCTCCCACACCAACTAAATTAAATAGGACACCTCACAACCATTGCTGTAAAATTCAACTATGAAAATGGTCAGCAGTTATTAGTAGAAGGAATAAAAAAATATATGAAAAGGTATGAAAAAAACAAGCTCTATTCGGTTGGATGTAAAATGTTGTATAGCAATGAACATCCAGTTACTAGAAATGAGGGGTTTTTGTTTTTCTTGTTTTTTTGTTTTTTTGTTTTTTTGTTTTTTGTTTTTTGTTTTGTTTTGTTTTATTTTGTTTTGTTTTGTTTTGTTTTGTTTATTTATTTATTTTTTTTATTATTGTCATAGAAAACTGAAGCTGCAGAGAAGGTAGTTTGCATAATATGATGCCCCCCACCCCTGATGTAGGGCTAGCTTCACTTAATAGTAAACAAAACCAACCAACAAGTGGGACCATTAGGTACTGATGTGCAGCATTAGAAGACCCATAATAACAGCCACAATAATGATTTGATCAGTCCCCAAATTAGGTTCAAAGTTAGGTTAAAAGTATGGTCACAACAAGGATGGAGAAGTAGTTAATCTAGTATAGTGGCTGGGTAGTCAGCAACTAAGATACAATTTTAGAAGCTAAGAATAACCACCAATCCCTAGGAAGGGATTGAGTTCCCCTATTAGGTTAGTGATCAATCCTTTGAATAAAAAACCAAATTTGAATGACAGATGTTGCTGGACTAATTATCCAACACTGAAAAACCTGAAACAGAGGTGTTGCAGGTCTCGTATAGTTGCAAAAATAACCAAGAGAAATTTGTGTAATGGATATTGAGTGGTATGTCATAAGAAAGTTAAATCCACCAATTTGAGTAACTCTAAACTGATTTGCACCCATTCTAAACTATACCAACCAGATTAACACCCACAATATACAAATAGCTTCATCAAGAATCGAATCGAACAAACCGAATGGAGCCATATCAAAAGGATAAGAAAGGGGGAACAATCAACTCACCTGAGATGATGGTTTCTTGTATGTAGATCCTAGCACAGATGCAAGGAAATTTTTTGTAGCCCAGATGCAGGGGAGTTTTTTTGTAGCCCAAATGCAGGGGAGATTTAGGGTTTCACTGACACTAAGAAAAAAAAATTGAAATAGAAGAAGATTAGGGCATCAATCATAAATAGGTTACAACATCATTATGAACCTTTCCTCACTGGAGAATGAGCAGCCTTCATAGAACCAGTTGTTGTCTGATAGCGAACAGCCAAAGCAAGCCTTTCCTCACTGGAACAAACTTTGGTGACCTAGATAGGTTGAAGAAACCAAGTCCAGGTGATATGTTTGTTCATTGGTAGGCTGAAGAAACTAAGAAGGGTATTGTTGGGATTAAGTAAAATTTGGCTCAAGCTAACGGATAACACCTCAAATTAGTCTCACGATGTTAGTTTTTTGAGTTTAAATGTAATAAATGGAACTATAGGGGGGTGATGTAATTGAGGCAAAGACAAGGGGTGGTGGATGTAAATTTCCCAAAAAAAAAATGACTAGCTTCTTGACGGATGCGATCATCAATGGACATGAGAGCTTGAAACGCAAGGCTGCAAAGTAGGACAGCGAAAGAAACATTATTTCAGCTAGTTAACCTACCCGCATGGGAGAGGTTCTGTGGAGTCCACCCGTGAGTCTTCTTGGCTGCCTTGTCACCAATAGAATGGAAGAGTCAGTCTTGGATGCACCAAAATCCGTAGGAAGCCCCAAATACTTAGATGTTCCCTTGAGAATGAGCTCGGAAAACAAAATGCAGTAATCTACGAATAAGAGGTGGTAAAGAGGTTTTGTTCGAATTCTGATCTTCACACCATGAATCAAACCACTGTTTTCTGCCGATTTCAGTAAACTACTGAGCCTTATCCACAAAGAATGAAGATGGCCGGGGAAAGTGGGTCCCCCCGCCTTATCCACCTACTCGACTTTTCAGCACATCTTTCAGCCCCGTTCACTAGAATGGTGTAGCATATGGCAGAGGCAAAAACATCCTCTTCAGTGAGGGCGATGGTGCAATGAGCATGAAATGGCCGAGAGGACCTCGTGCCCGATGCTCTCAACCATCCAATGCTCACCACACCGCCACACTCACTGTAGAGAATAATCCCTCCATGGCAGAGACACATGCCATGACAATTGTCTTAAACTTAGGGCTGAAACCCATGCGGATGAAGAAATTGAACACAAACCCTTGGTGGAAAGATTTGCATTCTGAATCCTTTCTGACATAGTAAGACCTGACTATACATGTTCAAAGAATTGCACCCTCACCCCCACCCCTCCCTTCTCAACATCAAATACAAAATGTTTCATCCTTGATACTTTGTTTCCAAACCGGCTATTATAGATGGTTAGGGTAACAGGTTCTTGGTTGGTTTCCTACCTATATGGTGAAGCTGGTCCTAACATGAATTTTCACACAGGATCCTCTCATATACATATTTAGATCCTAACCATAAGTTTATTGAAATTATTTTTCTTTGTAGGTTGCATTACCACTGCCTTTCCTTAATCTTTGACAGAATTTTGCTTTTTTACCACATTTTTAACTTACAAGGAGTCCAAGACATGTGAATTCAAACTTCCTACTTGTAAAATAACAAAACCTTATGTCAGTTTTGATTTAATACATCTTTTCTGATCATTATGAATCTCCCTCAGCCACATCCAACAAGTATTTATGCGGACGCGAACAGAAAATGGAAAATAATTCAACAGGAGAAAAAAGAAAAATTACACTGATAACGAATTTTGAATATGTTTAGTAACATAAGAAAGTCTATGTAACACAAGCCCATTGTGGCAACTGGAGAAAACCTATAAAATGGTACACAAATATCCAAGAATACAATTTAACCCCATCACTATGCCCTAACCACCTCTGCACCCTCTACATACTTTTTAAAGCCAGACTTTGCCTCATTGTCCACTGAGAAAAGAAAATCCGGTACCCTCATTTTCCATCAGTATAAGTCAATACTTGATTGTCCCAAGCTGAATATTAGCATTGTCTTGAAAATTTGTTGGAAACACACTTGTCTTGCACGTAAGATTCACAAACCATAGCTTCCGAGTATACTGGTTTCACTATTTCAGAATTTTTCAGTCTCCAACAAGAAATGTCTTTGTTTCCATATCTAATCCTCTGTAGCCTTCTGTCATGCCTGATAGGAACATGAGATAGTAATCAGGATTCAAACATAGAAGCATGAGTTCAAGTGATTTTGGAAAGTGTAATGATGCAAAGCACCATACAATGTGCAATTACTTTCTTAGAATGGAACAGCTGAACCAGGTATTCCAGGGAAACTTGTTGGAACTAGCACCAGCATTTTAAGTTCCAGAAAGCTTTACTGGAATACTAATCCAGAAAAAGAAAATTCCATATGCGACTGAAATACTGTCATAAGTACTCCCAGCATGGTACCACAGTATAACTTTCTTTTTCCCCCTAATAAAATAGTACTGGCTTTATATAAAGTGGTTAAATTGGCATACTAGTGTTTAACGGATCAGAAGAAGAATCAATGAGATGCAATATAAGCACGATCCAATGACAGCTGCACCAATGAAATTATACAGAAGCCGCCGGTTGTCCTTTGTGGGTATAAAAACTGTCTTCAGTATATTGGTTAGTTCGAAGAGCCGGTATGATATCTGCAGTAGCAATTGGAGAATGCAGGCAATCAACATGAAAGAAACCGAGAATAAGATCAAGAAGTAATTTTAGCTGTCCATATTCATTTTCACTTTTTACATCCCATATTTTTGAAGAGTTGAGAAGATCTTCTTACCAAGACATAGATAGCAGTCGTAAGCATGAAGTTTAGCAATGGGTAATCTGGAATAAGCTCAAGAAGCCATTTTGGCTGTCCATTTGGCATGCTCGATCTGCAGAATGTTCCTAAAAAAAAAATTAGGGGTTTTCCAATACCATGCATGCACAAGTCCAAAAATAATTCCAGAGACAGCATCAATAGATTGGAAAACCATACGAGTTCTTTGATCATATTAACTACACATGCTGCCATCTACATATATCCAATGGAAGATAAATTGAATTTATGAAGTCTGCACACCTCAGCCAGATATGAAACTGGGAAATGTAAGTCTCTAGCGTTATCTTGCCGAGCCACCTAATAATCAAAAGAAGTAAACAAATGAAGAAAACTGGAAATGTGGTAGTTGAATCAATCTGGTAGAAAGTAGAGCAAGAAATGTGGAGCTTACGCAAACAGAGTCAAAGAGAAACTACGGAACTGCTGTGTGAAATTTCGCAAGCAAATGTAAACACTGGACCAGAAACAATAGGAGCAAGTAAGAGGCTGACAACTACCCTATATACTCATTTTATAAACCAGAAGTTCATAATTGCATAATGTAAAAACTCCCCAATACGCACGTTATGGGGATCCATGAAGTGTAAGGATGGTACTTGTTGTATGTAACCTTGTCCAGCTTGTAAATAAATTCATACCACAGATAACCAGCCTAAAAGGAGAGAGAGCATTAGACCAAACCAAAAAATAATTAGAACAGAAAATTCTTTAAGATTGAATACGATTTGAAAAAAGGGAATCAGTGTAATGGAGAAATAACATAGTAGCACATTCAGCAGCCATCAGTGCAGCTCACCAGTAAAGAAACTGAGACAATGCTTGTTTTAATCGAAAGTCTTCGCTTGATTTCAGATTCCTCGACCTTCTCGACCCACTTCTCAACCTACAAGTTTGGGGGGAGAAAGAAGGAAAGAAATTGAAGATTTAGCAACAGGTTTACTAAGAAAGCTGGTAGTGCAAAACTGATCTTAATCCAGAGAGCTCCAGTAATTACTGTGGGATGATAATAAGCATAAATCATTCCAATGATCCAGACATAACGGTCAAGGCCTGATCTGAAATGCCATTCATGTAGGCGTGGTAAATTTTCTTTTGCTGGATCAGTGTAACCTGCCATAAGAAAAAGTATTATGCCTATGGCCAAACCAGCATGTCGACAACATAACAAGTGATGATGAATAGAAGAGCTCAATAAATTACAAACCTAAAAGGAATGCCAAAGAACCCCAGAAAAGGTCAAAAACTCCAGGGACTTCCCAAATCAAAATAACCACCAAAAAGCATGCTATAATCTTCACAGCCATCACGGACCCTATCTCGTTGTATTTATTAAAAATACCAAGTGCTCCATACACCATAATAGTGAAAAGCGTGTGCATCGGGCAGATGTAGTAGAGCATATAATCATTATTAAGAACTATACAGCAAAATGCCACAAAGAAATTTAACCGCCACATCATCTGCAGTAGAACACAAGATTTTTTTTTTTTTCTGCATTAATAAATAAAGCAAGCTGCAAGGAAGAATCACTCTCTTACAGCAAAGACGACAGCATCTACATAACCATCAATTCACCTGAGCAAACCGTGCAAGACTAAAATCCTTCCGAATGTAGTAATAAGAGAAGTTCCCAAATCCAGTCATCCAAACATATGCAGCAATGAAGACACGTATTGCATTGTACAGCTCCATGGCAGCAAAATAGTGGTACATTAAAAATAGGACCTGGTAAAAATGATAAAAGAAAGGACATTAGAAAAAGAAAGGGGGGAGAAGGAAGGTAGCCTACCCTTTATCTTGGTAAGAGGAAATTCTAAACAATGGGAAAGGAATGCCAACCTGCATCCATCCTTTCCACTCCTCAGTTTGATGGCGATTAAGATATAGTATTGATTTTCCAGAAAATGCTGATTTGTCATGGTGCCGCTTGAGAGAAGTCATAGCTGAAACTATGAAGAGAAGAAAGTAGAGAAAGAGGAAAAGGTCGCGATTGTACTTCTGTCAAAGGGAAGAGATAATTTTAAAGATTAAACATTAGTTAGTAGACTGTATTTTGATGTAATTTTCATAGCTCATACCTAAAAGAAACTTTAAAATCACAGAGTTGAACAATGCTTCATTAGGAATGAGAATTTACTAAAACTGTATGAAGTACTTAAAATGAGGCAAAGATCCAAAATGCAAAAGTATTCTGTCTTGTTGTTAAGCTTGGATAACTATTTATGATCCATGGGTGCCAAAAATGAAAGACATATCATCAACACCTGCCCCTCAAGGAAAGAAATGATGAACCTTGAGAAAGATGTCTTGAGAATTATAAGTGTTAAATAACAACTCTTTAAGGGGTCGTATGACGTTGCATGTAACAAATGATGAAAGAACATAAAGTGAAGACTTCTAAAACGACAATTAGAATGGAGGGTTACATAATGAAGGTACAAACTACTAATCTTTAATGCAGAACAAATGGCAGGTTTTGCCGGTGGTGAGCACAAGTGATTGATGCAGATCAAGTAGAGGTGTATTTGCTATTACAGAGAACCAGAAACAGAATAGAACTATTTCAAAGCCTATGGGAGCAATGAAGAAAGGGAAAAATAGTTTACCAGTTAGAAGAGAGAGGGAGGATAATAGGGAGAAAAAAAAAAGAGAAGAAGGAGAGAATGTGGGAGAGAGAGAAGATCGAGGTGGAGGGAGAGGAGATATTCCACTAAATTTTCTAAAACAGAAAATCTAGACTTCATTCAATTCTAATCGTCGGGGGAGAGGAGGGGGGGGGGGAACGGTTAGAGGGTGGACCTTGGTGCAACGGTAAGCTTGCTCCATTGTGCCCACATAGTCACGGGTTCAAGTCAGGAAACAGCCTCTCCACAAAGCGGGGGTATGGCTGTGTAAATTATGACCCTCCCCAGAACCTGTAATGGCGAGAGCCCCGTGCATTGGGTATGCCCTCTAATCGACCAGGGGGTGGGCGGGTTCCAAGATTAGGAGGAAAAAAAAAGTCTAGTCAAGTTAAATTCCCAACTAGTAAAAACCATAAAACTTCTAAAGGAACTACAATACTGCCTAATCCTAAAAATCTTCTTATGGACCCTGCATAATCTTATCCATCTACGTAATCCCGTGTACCCCTTAAATCCCAACTTTTGGACTTATAAAAGAGGCCATTACATTAATTAAACCAAAAATCAAGTCTAAGGCCCATAGAGACCAACTATGGGCCAAGATAAAGTATTCCAAGGCCAATTGGTCCGATTGGACACCGGTAACTGCATCAATTCCTCCGTTAGAAAAAAATTTTCCTCGAGCTTTATAGTAGCGTAGAGTCAACACCACACGATCAACATCTATGACCAGTTGCCTTGATTTGATGATTCATTTCTTCTCACGAACAAAATCAAAGACGAAGTTTCAGATTTGTTGCAGAAGACAATTTCCACTTGTTAGATTTTAAAAGAGTCAAACGTGATTTTCTCCTCTCCAACATAAAATCTTGTTCAATCAACTTGCTTTCGACTTGTGTTGCAGAACTTCAAGTATAACTCCAATATTCTGAATTCTTCAAAGGCTTATCGCACACTTGCTTGGAGTCTACATAATAAGTTGTAAATAAAAGGATCAAACTCCATGCTCAAAATCTTTTTCAAGTTTGGCTCTAATACAGAACCAATGACATGTTCTATTGGTGGTGTGATCACAAGTAACACAGAATAGATCTCAAACTAGTAAAGCCAACAAGAGATCAATCGCAATAGCATCACATCTAGGGACAAATCATTATTGATAACAGAATTTTCTAACACATTTTCTTTTAGGTATGAAAGAAGAAACAATAGAAGATATGGCCAAGAGGCTTCACCACCTGACCTGTAGGAATAGAATCACTACCATACCCAACCTACTAAATCAACACAGCAAGGTCTGTTTGGAACCACCAATTAGGCTCTTGAAATCATCACCAAGAGGGCTAGAACTGCATCACCAAAATCCAAAAAGTCAGCATCACCACTGCACCAACAAGGATGAAGTCAAAACTCACCTTTTTTTTCCGTATCATTCGAGAGTCCTAACCCCTTCTCCTTTATTTATAACTTCATAGAAACCAACAAACTAGGAAACCTCTAGCATGATAGAAGGATCCCTTAAGACTTAGGTTTCCCTAAACTAAAAACTATCTAGAGCATTACAAAACAGAAACTATGGCTGGATTGTATCATATCCATCCAACCCTACAAAATAGAAAGTAAAAAGTCACAAAGTGAAACCCAAAATCCCCATAGTTGCTGGAATTTATTTAACAAAATAATAGGATATTCCTCAATTAAATCTCCTCTAGATCTTCTAGAATATCCTTCGAAATCCTGCCAATGATCTGTGATACGAAATCAGAGCTAATATATTTAGGATCAGAGAAGAAGAGATATTATGTAAGAAAAAAAGAAAAGCCCATGGATTGTGCTTAGCTTCCCCAATCATGGATAGAGCATATTGACACAGGCTCTTTCCTGACTTGAACCCGCAACCTCTTAGTCGCAATGGAGCAACCTTACCATTGTGTCTCACTGGCATACAAGCAACACTACCAAATAATACCATAATACTAAACATCACCATGAAATATAAACATAAATCAAAATACTACCACAAATTAATCACCACAACACCACCATACTATCAAATGTCACCATATTTTCGACACTTCCCCTCAAGCTAGAGCAAAACCACAGCAAAATCATCTTCCATGCACAGAACTAACACAACCACACCAATAACCAATAGCAACAATAAAGAAAAATCTTAATATCGAATAAATCTAGATAGAAACAAACAAAATAAGAGGCAAACATTCACCTAAAAGACAAAGCGGAAAAAAATGCCAAACACAAGACAGAATACCATAACAACAACAATATTATAAACCTTCTCAAGGAAGGAAAGTAGTAATCTTCACAAAGAAGACCCATAAAAAAGCAGCATGGGTTGCTGCGAATCATAAATAGCAACATTACAAACCACAAATACCATAAAAGGTAAATGTGAACCACAAATACAGCATAAGGTAATGGCGAACAACAAATATAGCATAAGGCAGCTACAAACCACAACTATAACATAAGGTAGTTGTGAAGCACAATAACCACCTTCATAAGAAACCATGTTGCTGATGTCACGAGCAGATGACATGGGCAAAGAATAATAATCTTCAAATAACCAGATGACATGAGTTAATAATAATAACAATAATCTTCAAACATCTCAGATAATAATCTCCAATCTCCCCCTCATGTGTGGCACTACACGTAGACAAAAAATGAATGTAGGGGAGACAACAAAGAATAACCCATCACCATATGGCAGCAACAACTAGCATCAACAGTAGATGAAACACATAACCATGAACAACCGCAATAAATATGCATTCTTCCGGCCAAATCAGATCTTGTAGATCACGATTGTCGATATATAAATCTCAGATTTGACAATAGACATCAATCATGGAGAAACCATGGCAAACAACAAGCCACAGGGTCCATCAAAGCTATCAAACAGTAAGCCAACCACGTCACAATGGTATAGAAACAATATCATAGTAGTCAAGGGATTTCTATGGGCCCACAGATGATAAAAAAGGTGTACCCAGTGCACAAGGCTCCTGCCTCTGCGGGGTCTTAGGAGGATCATAATGTACACAACCTTACCCCAGCATCACTGAGAGGCTAATGTAGGAGTAGATTACAAGAAACTAACCCCCACAATTTATAAATCACAAACAAGACAAATAGGGCCAGGAAACAAGAGAATAAGACCATCAAATAAGCCCCCAAGGATACAATAGCAATGCAGGAGCAAAACTAGCCCCAAACCCAACCCGATAGGAGAGAGAAAGGCCTGCAATATGGCTGGAGAGAGAGGTGCGGCCAGATCTGTAGAACTCCAATAAAGCTGCACTCTTGGGCGTAGGTAGCCCCTAGGGATTGTACAAAAACCTAAAAAAATGAGAGACTTTTGACAGACGGTTGATGAGATATTTACCTTCTTAATTTTCAGACCTAGGAGAGAGAATCTGAAAATTTCTGCAAGAATAGCAACTGGCTGATCTGAACAGCTTCAAGAAAAGGATTGAGTAACCCTATCATGCCTTCTAAAAAACCCTTAACAGTAGCTCCTTGATCAGATTCATATAGAGGAGAAGAGAGAGATTGCATAAAGAAAGGGGGGGGGGGAAAGAATCACATAGCCCTCAAGCTCTCAAACATTCAAACTCAATTCATCTTTTTTCAAATCTGTTTATTGAAAATATATATGCTCCTCTATATATAGAGGACTGAATAGGAATCATAACATAACTAGGAGCTAGTCTTCAAGTAGAAATAAACAATACCAAATAGGAGTTGGACTCCAAATAGGACTAGGACTATAACTCCAACATGGAGTAGGTGTTATACCCGAACCCTAAAACTACCTATTTTAATGTTCAGGTGCAGCACCGGAGGACACCAGTACCAGTGAGTATTGGGTTGCATCCGTCTTTTGCCAAGGAGGAAGAACGACCCCACTTGCACCTGCTACCCATGCTTAAATAAATGGAAAGGATTCTAGACACGAAGGGGAAAGTCAGTCGAACCTCACACACACTGGAAACCCTGGAGAAGGCCCCACTCAGACTGAGGAGAGATCTCCATACAAAGTGACCAGTTAAGCCTTCACCGGCTGATGGTCACCGGAAGATGGAGCATCCACCGGTGAACACCATACGGTGAGTGCACATGCCAGTTTTGGGTTATTTCACCGTGGGACCCGAGACCTCACGATTGTGCACCCCAAACCCATCCACATTGATGGAACAATATGTTAGGGAGTTGATTAATGTGGCGGGACATCTCGAAGAGGGCCCATTAGTGCCGAATAGTGGAATAATCCAGTATTGGGTAAAAACCCATTAATTCCCCAAACAGCCCTTAGTGGGACTTAAGTGGCCATAAATAGGACTCTTACAATTCATTTATTCTCTTACCAAAAGAGAAACAAGGAGAGTGAGAAAGAAGAAGGAGAAGGAGAAGGAGAAGGAGAAGGAGAGCAAGGGAGGAAGGAAGGAGGAAGGCTAGGGCTTCATTCTTGAGGTAAGCCCATATGCTCATCTCTCCACACACACACACAAATCTCTCTCTCTCTCCTTCCCATTTCACTCTTTATTGGAAGTAATCGAGACCCAACCAAATCCCACATACCCAACCATAAAGACTACATAATGGGAGGGGGAAATTAGAGTAAGAGACCTACCTTGGCAAGGTTATTCACTCAACCTTGGGTCTAAGGACAATCCCTATGAAACCCTTATCCAAAACCCTAAAATTGGGGTAACTAAACCCTAGACAAGTGTTCTACTCAAACCCTCTACAATTTCCCATTTAAAATCCATATTATGATGTTATATTGAATTAAATTCAGCAACTACACTAAAACTAAGCTAGGTGTGGTGTGTGTGAGTGCCCCACATACAAACACACTCTAAAAATCACAAAAAAACCTAAGCTATAAACTATGTAAAGGAGAAAAGAGAAAGAATAGAGTTGGGTAATAACACCCCACTGAACAACATGCACTCCCACCACTATACAAAGGGGCCACAGGGTCTATAGGGCTGATCTGGGCAAGGAAACGCCGATTTTAACTTCATCGGCTAATGGTCACCGGCCAGCTGGTGAAGGCAGGGACCATCCACCGGTGAAAATATTACAGGATTTGCATCCCTTTCAGATTTGTCCACCGGTGAACTCACCGGCGGATGATCATCCACCGATGAACCATTTTAAAGCTAATTTTTAATCCTTTTATTGGGGCACGAGTCCTAGTGTCTCACTCCTCTATGAATAACCGAATAACCTAAAAACACTATGTATCCTAGGAGTGGAACCGAGAAGTGACAGGAGCACGCAACACGAAACCATCAACTATCTACCGCCATCTAGAATTCGAGGTGAGGGGATTTTGTGTGCTTTTATAGAATGCTTGTATTATAATGCATATGTGGATGAATTATATCATTTTGCATATTATTATATTATTCCTTGTGTAAAGTGTTGATGTGGCATGAGAATATGGATTATGATTGTGCATGTGTATGTGTGTGACTGGAATGCAGGGTGGCCATTGGTTGGTGCTAGCGGCACTACATGCTCAGGGTGGATGTATGTGTGTGCATGTGTGCAAGGTGGCCAACGGCTGGTGCCGACGGCACTGCATGCTCAGGGTGGGTGTATGTGTGTGTGTGTGTGATTGGGGTGCAGGGTGGCCAACGGTTGGTGCCGGTGGCACTGCATGCTCAGGGTGGGTGTATGTGTGTGTGTGTATGACTGGGGTGCAGGGTGGCCAATGGTTGGTGCCAGCAGGACTGCATACTCAGGGTGAGTGTGTGTGTGTGAGTGTGTGTGTGTGTGTGTGGAGACTGGGGTGCAGGGTGGCCAATTGTTGGTGCTGGCCGCACTGCATGCTTAGGGTGAGTGTGTGTGAGTATGAAATTTTTTATGGCATATTAGAATGCATTAGGCTAGGATAACCACCTTGGTGCCATAACCCTTTCCAAAAGGGGTTTACGTATTGGCTAATCCTCTCGTCCAACGGTCCGTGGTTGGGGACATTTCCGGTGACTGAGGTGCACAGATGCCAGCGTCGTGACAAACCCTCACGCGATGTTTGATTCGGTGACAGGTATACCCTACATGCGATGTTGGATTCGATGTAGCGGTATTATGGGAGGGTTATTAATAAGGGTTTGCCAGGTACCGATGTGGTTCTGGAACCGGCACACTCCTTACTCGTAACTAGCTTGTATCCCTGGGGACTGATAACGTACATTCATGACTCGGGATAACACCTTTGTTGTAGTAGCACTTATACCCCTTTTGGACCTAGAAATTGTTGTTTAGAATTGTTTGATAATAAATGGATCGTGTCATTGCATTCATATTGATGTGGTTGGGCATGAATATTTATATTATTGCATTTTCTTGGATTGTCACGATTGCTTGTGTTACCCCTCACTAGGCTTCGTGGAACCTCACCCCCCGTTGTTGCCCCGTTTTAGATGTTGATTCAGGAAATCCTTCGGAAACTATGATCGAGGTTCCGGCTCTCCACGGAGGTGACCTCTGGGATGAGAAGTTGGTTACGCACGAGGATGGATGCGTGTGCGATGATTGTGCATTTGGAGCATGCTGAAGATGGGAGTATCATCTTCTATTTTTTATTCTTTTGTACTTAACAGATGTAGCCCTATGGGGGCATAACTGTAATTATGATCCAGATGTGAAAACATTCTTTTGTGTAAATATGGTAAATATCATTAGAAATCACCAGTTGATATATTTTGTTTATATTATAAGTATGTGATCTCAGAATCATTTCAAAATCTTATGAACTTAAAGTACTGCATCGTGGATCCTGGATGGATTGTGGACACGTGTGCGTGTGCGTGTGCGTGTCCATGTCACCAGCCTTCAGGTGAGCTGAGGCGGGGTGTGACAGTAAGACTAATTAACTAGACATTCACTAATAGGGAAACCTAAGCTGACTCAAACTGAAATAACAAAGGAAATAGACTCAAAACATAACTCTAACTAAGCTAATGACTTAAATCCCATTTTCCTACTTTGTACCCATATTTTAGCCCCATTAAAGTGGTCAATTACAAAGAAACCCCATTGGATCAAAGGCCCAACACAAACATAACCCAACCCAAGGCTTATTTGTAATAAAATAAGCCCATTGAGTGACTTATCTACATCAATTCTCCCTCTCTTAGAAAAAATTCGTCCTCGAATTTTGTAGAGTGAGGGTGATTATATCATGGTGCATGTCCCTCTTCAAGCCGTAGAAAAATTCAGGTAGCTCTTTGATAATAAGGATGTAGTCTAGAATGTGAGGAGCTCGGTCTTCAAGATACTTTAATGGGATGACGAACTCTACATGCTCAGCTTCAACAACCTCAGATTTATCCATGGGATAATCCACATGAGCGCCTTTTAACTACTGTGCTCTTGACCTCCACAATTTCAATCTCAAGCTCCTTAGGATCTTCCTCTTGACTGTTCACAGTCATCACAGTTGTTGTAGTGTCAAGTTCCTCAGTCTCAACCTCATTGTCCATTGTGGCAACTTTGTTGCTTTCGAATTCTTCCACATAAGTCTCGTTGATGGGAACATCAATGACTAGCTCTTCCTTGACAATAGGAATTGATGGAATTTCTTCAACACTAATCTCAACTTTTAACTCTAGTTCATTGGTTGGAGGGGTCTTCTCTTGTTCCTCCGTTAAAAGTTGTTACAACATAATGGTCACGTGGTCAGATAATTCCTTCATGCTTTTGTCACTTGTGGGTGGCTTTTAGGGACTTGTAGATGTATTCTGATGGGAATCCTGCGGAGGGAAGAGCCTTCTTTGGATATATGCAGAGAGGTATTGTGTCGTTAACTCGTACTTCATCTCTTCCCAAGTCCAAGCTTATGTCCTCGAGCTCGGAGTTGCTTTTCATGGACTCTCTACCATTCTCTAGCACAACCAATCAACCAAAAGCAAACAAATTGAAGCTTTCGTGTCTTTGTCAAGTTATAATAGTAAAAATATTCCTCCAGAGAATCTAGCCAATCAAGGATGTAGAATATATCCCTTTGTCCAGCAAAGTAACGAACTTCTGGAACCATCTTCGGTTAGGCTCTGATATTAATTAATGTGGGAGTAGATTACAAGAAACTAACCCCCATAATTTATAAACCCCAAACAAGACAAATAGGGCTAGGAAACAAGGGAATAAGACCATCAAATAAGCCCCCAAGGATACAATAGCAATGCAAAAGCAAAACTAGCCCAAAACCCAACCCGATAGGAGAGAAAAAGGCCTGCAATACGGCTGGAGAGAGAGAGGTGCGGCCAGATCTGTAGGACTCCAATTGAGCTGCACTCTTGGGCGTAGGTAGCCCCTAGGGAGTGTACAAAAACCTAAAAAATTGAGACTTTTGATAGACGGTTGATGAGATATTTACCTTCTTGATTTTCAGACCTAGGAGAGAGAATATGAAGATTTCTGCAAGAACAGCAATTGGGTGATCTAAAAAACTTCAAGAAGAGGATTGAGTAATCCTATCGTGCCTTTTAAACAACCCTTAACAGTAGCTCCTTGATCAGATCCAAAATAGAGGAGAAGAGAGAGATCGCATAAAGAAAGGGGGGGAGAAAAAGAATCAAACAGCCCTCAGGCTCTCAAACATTCAAACTCAATTCATCTTTTTTCAAATCTGTCTATTGAAAAAACATATGCTCCTCTATATTTAGAGGGCTGAATAGGAATCATAACATAACTAGGAGCTAGTCTTCAAGTAGACTAGACAATACTTAATAGGAATTGGATTCCAAATAGGACTAGGACTAGAACTCCAACATGGAGTAGGACTAATTAACTAGTCATTCACTAATAAGGAAACCTAAATTGACTCAAACTGAAATAACAAAGGAAATAGACTCAAAACAGGACTCTAACTAAGCTAATAACTTAAATCTCGTTTTCTTACTTTCAACCTATATTTTAGGCCCATTAAAGTGATCCATTACAAAGAAAACCCATAGGATCAAAGGCCCAACACATACATAACCCAACCCAAGGCTTATTTGCAATAAAATAAGCCCATTAAGTGACTTATTTACATTAGAGGCTATTTCCCAACTCGAAACCGCGATCACTAGGTCACATTAGAGAAACCTTACTGTTGCGCCCAGGGTCTGCCCTTAAATTGAATGATTAGTGGCTGTTTCGTAATTACTAGGAAAGTATTGGACCTTTTGGGAAAGACACAAGGTATGGGGTAGAATAGTAATTAAAGTCAAGAAGGGAGGATAAGTCTGTAACTTTAGAGAAGGTAGAGGTTAAAACAAAACTTACAAGAAAGGAGTTGTTCTAGAATTTCAAAACAATAGTGGGGATAATTTAAAAGAAAGTATGAATGAATAGGCTTCTGAAGGAATAAAAGAACCTGTCCTTAAAAGTACTTAGTAAAGGTAGATCATTTTCTACCTTACGTAAGAAATAGATCAAGTGAACCTATAACATGATTGAGCTGTAACTTAATGAAAGTCAAGGTAAACATGGTTGAAACTCTAAAAGCAGTATCACCCAGCCCTTGTGGAAAGATTCATCCCAGAAGATACTACTCTAATGGATGTGGAATTGATGCGCTGGTTAGTTGCAGGCCAAACCAGAAAGCATAGCAGGTTATATAAATAGGCTATAAACTAATGAAGAAAACAATAGGTAAGGACAAAAACTAAAAGGGAATGATGGAAACAGTATGAATACCAAATCCAAGGGATAACTTATGCATGATAGAGAAGATATGAACCAAGATAGCAATCTGAAACTGGGTCAGGAAACGGGAACTGCTAGTGGTAGAAGGAAAAAAAAGGGGTGTACCCAGTGCACGAGGCTCCAGCCAGTGGTAGAACTAGAAGAACCAGTAGAAAACATCACAGAGTGATCTCCAGTTAATTACAGATAAGAAACATCAACAAGAGTTGCCACGGGAGAAAAAACTAAAGAAAACCATAAAAACAATTGCCGTAGGGTAAGAAACTTAAGGAACAGTAGCCACAGGTAGAGAACAACATCAGGCATTGTTGCCGTAGGGTGGGAGCTCCATCCATCAATGATCAAGCCACAAGAAACACTAGTTTTCATGTTTCAACAACTAAGGTTGCAGATATGTGTATATATACATATATATATATATATAGATATATAGATATATATTCTTTATGGCTCTGATACCATGTTACAAAGTAAAGGACAGAGAAAGAATAAGAGAGAGATGTAACATGGGAAAAAGAGAACAGCCCACGGTTTGGGCTTAGCTTCCCCAACTGTGGGACAGTATATTGTATTCCTAATAAAGTCAATTAGTTACAAATAAGTAATGCTCCACACTGACATAAAAGCAACACTACTAAACAATAACACAATACTAAACATCACTATGACTCATAAAAAAAAAAACCACACACAAATTTCAAATGTCAAAATAACATTAAAACACCACCATACTATTAAATGTCACCATATTTTCAACAATCTACATCAACAAGTGATTGATGCATATCAAGTAGAGATGTATTTTCTGATACAGACAAAATCAGCATTGGAATAGAACTATTTAAAAGCATACAGCAGCAACAAAGAAAGGGGAAAATAGCCTACTGCTTAAAAGACAGGAGGATAATAGGGAGAGTAAAGAAAAGGAGAGATCATAGCAGAGAGAAAAGAAAGAAGCGAGAGAAGATCGTGGGGGAAGGAGAGGAGAGATTTAACTCAATTTTCTGAACAGAAAATCCAGATTTCATTCCATTCTAATTGTTTGGGGGTATTTTATAAGCTTTAAAAAGAAATAGAAGTCTAGTCAAGTTAGATTTCCAGAATAGTAACAACAACTGCAACAAAATCAGCCTTATCCCAACTTAATGGGGTCGGGCTACATGGACCCATACAAAACACAATAGAGAACAAAGGCTCCAAACATAGAATAGGGGAGGGGGGTGGGAGGCAAAAAGATGAAAGTATACCAGTGAGACTGTGAGAGTAAGAGAAAAGGTAATCCTAAAAATCTACTAATGGACCCTACATAATCTTATCCATCTACTTAATCCAGTATACCCCTTAAATCCTAACTTTTGGGCTTATAGGAGAAAACCATTACATTAATTAAACCCCAAAATAACAAACCAAGGCCCATAGAACCCGACCATGGGCCAAAATAAAGTATTCCAAGGCCTAATTGGCCTGACTGGATACCCATAACTGCATAATATTTATGTTAGATTCTATACTGGCTAAAAAGGAGGCGTGTGCTACATAACAAGGGGCTCAAGAAATGTATGGTACATTGTTCCTACTTTCGTATTGAGAACCATCGAGAAAAATTACAAAGGTTAATCAATCATCATAAACACTCTCTGCATCTGTTTTGACACATCAGCCATGCTTTATAGAGATTAGGTTCATGATAGTGGTGAGGGATACAGGGCTGTTTAGTGGTATTCTCTCTCTCTCTCTCCAAACACTTTTCTGGTGGATTCCTTATCCAACTGTCCTTTCCTATAATTAATATGCACCTTTAATTTGATCATTAAAAAAAAAAAAGATAGGTTCAAGAGTTATTGAGCTCCAGCAGTAGCTACAAAAGCATTGTTTTAAAATCTTGATTGTTACAAGTGGACATAAAATGTTGACTTTATTTCTAATTAAAGTTGAGAATCCTGGGACATGCATGGCGATAGTGATTTAGGCCCTTTGTGTATATCTTGGGAATGGAGGTGGTTCCTTTCTTCTCCTAGGGTGTTTCAATTGGTAATGAGATGGCACATTGCAAAGCTAGTAGTTATATCCTAAAGGAAATTTCCATCGACTGAAGGAGACACAGAAGCCAGGAATTTAATGGAGATAAGAAAGCCACCAGTTATGTTATGAGCCCAATGCATATCATCTTTTAGTCAATGTAAAAGACCCTTACAAGTCCTGGCATTACACATGTTGTAAGAGTTCTGTCAAATTTATCCACCTGCACTGTGAGGGTGATTGAAAGAGAGCTAGGTTCTACAGCAGCCAGAAAAAGGCAAAAGCAGAGCAATGCAAGAAGCAAGTTAGCATCTCTGAAGGGCAAAGGTAAGGTTCAGTGAGATTCAATTATATGAGACCCGAGTCTCCCTTCTCCCTTCCCTTTTATCATTTTTTTTCCTCGTGCTTATCAGTTCATCTTTATCAACATAATCAAGATAATAAAGTTAACAGCTAAGAATAATCCTTCAAGGAAAATAACTAAATGATACCCCTTAAAAGGGGCAGGCCACAAATGGGGAAGTTGGCACATGAAGTTTTCACATACACTTTTTCCTTTGATTTCAAAGTCATGCAACTTTTAATGAAGCAATAGATCTTTGCGTTAAGTGTTTCAATATTTATTAAGTCACTGAAACAGGGTTCTATCAGATGCATGTTGTTATCTTCTCTTTCATGCTGTTCATGCACATTACATGTATGCTGTTTCCAAAGACAATTACTTCCCTCAATGAGTATCCATCATAAAGAAATCATGAGAAATCTTTTTTCTTTTTTCTTTTTTTTTTTTTTTTTTTTGGGGGGGGGGGTGCGGGGGTAACAAAATCATGGAAGAATGTAACCAAAGAAAAGGGAGGGGCACCTTAGTGGACTCTGGAAACAAGTCTGTGCGATCACATAGGTAGAAATAGATCAGAATGGCTCCAAATTCAGACCTACATAGTGTTGCATGGTTCATGTGAGAAATGATGAGCCATAAATTGGATAAGAACACTATTTATGAAGAAAAATGGCTTACATGGCCCTCAAAGTTGCTCGGTTCTCCAGCAAGAATAAATGATCCATCATTAGAAACCTAGGTAACCATGGCAACCCAAACAGAAATATATGTCAAGCTTCCATCAAGGCTCAAGTTGAAATTCTATCATGATACAGTATTACCAGTTGTCTGTTGTCTACTGACCTGATTAGGTTTGCCTTGACTGATGAATTGTGAACCCTTGCAGATGCTGATCTTGTAAGGCCACCTTCCAGCAAAATGGCTCGATCATCATCCTTAACTGTCTCATCACCCGATTCAACCAGATTGAAATCTGAATGGCTGCTATCCAGAGAAGTATCAAAAGCTTGAATGAATACATTTATGGGCCATATAGAAAGTGTTACTCTAGGATTCTCATGCAAACCTAGTGAGAGTTGTAGACTCACAATAACTAATGAAAATAGTAGCACTGCCCTTCTATGAACTATTAACTGTGGTTCATACAGAAGAAAGTGAAAATCTCAAAAGACATCTTAGATCAGAATTTAGGAATAGAAGGAAGAAGTGCTTATCTTTTCTACAGATAATAATATCACAGTCAAGCAATCGCAAGCAACATTCTAAAGTCTCTGGGGTGTAAAAAAGGACTTACACTTTGGAAGGAGATGAAGACTTTTTATATTCCAGGATCTCAGAATATATCCATGCAATAACTACTGGAGCTATTCCAAGCAAAAAAGAAACCTGCAGCATATTCAAATAAAAGCATGGCTAAAAATTTCAATCTAGCATTAACATGGAACATCTACCATAAAGAGAAGAGAAGCACCATGTAATATGTACCTAAACTCAAATATGGGAATGAGAAAATCTGTGTTGGACAAATAGAGGTAAAAATGCTGAAAGGTAACAAATAGGTTTGTATTTCATGGACTTCACAGAAAATTATAATAAGGGAAAGGGGCTCAGTGGTGCTTGTGCACACAGCGTATAGGGATATGACATCTTTCTAACTCATTTCTCTGAGGAGAAACAGATCGAATTTTGGTTTGGTCGGCATGGATTAACAAAGCTTTTCGCTTGACCTGATAGTGTCATCAAGATAATAATTCCTCTCTGTGTAGGGATTGAACTGCCAATTCCTCTCTTTGAGTTCTTCATTTTCACTCCGGACACTGTAATCATCCTCCATTCCTTCTCATCTCTAAATATGAATAATTCAGTATCCAATCTAACTGAACACCTTAGGCACCACCTCAATTAATTGAAACACTCTCAATCACCATCAACCTTTTAATTATTATGTGATGGACTCCATTGAGTAGAATAACTGTCTCCATTTCAGAAAACCGATATATTTCTTAGGGTTTGCTACATTGTGTTGGCAGAAAGAAGACACACTAACCCACTCCTGAAAATATTTCATTTCTTTTCTGTTTTCCTTTTCTAAGGCTTTTCCCGCACTTGTATACAGAACAGTGCTGTCACAAGTAGCATTGGATCTTAAACTTATATTTTTTTGCTTACATAAGCATGTTCTTCTTTCCCAGGGAAATACGTATTGAATATCAACAAAACCTTCAGCATCTAACACCACACATGAATTTACTTCTGGTCTTGTCCTCTAAAACTCAACCAATTCGAGAAATGCTAGTAGATTTACAATAGAAGAAGCTGCAGTATAGTTCAAGTTGGGTAATCCGCTTACTAGTGAAAAGTAAAACCATATTCAGAACACCATTAATCATGTCTCCAGTCATTTTAGAAAATAAGCATTGGTTTAGTCCAGAGGATCACAACGTCCTATGGATCTCTTATAGGAAATTCAGTGAAAACTAAAAAATTCACAGGTTCTGCTTCAGCATTCGAATATAAACAGCTCATGACCAAGTCAACCAAGAAAGCACCCATTCAAATAGGCATTCTGAGAATAAACGGGATTGAAGAAGCATACCTGACCCGGCGTTACAGACCCAGAAACCACCATTTTCTTTCTGTAAATCGAATCACAGGAAACAGAATCATAATTGTTAATAGAAAGAAATAACAATTGAACAGAATGAGATAACAAGATCATTGGGGAAAGAGAGAGAGAGAGAGTACCAGTGGAGAAGGCTCTGAAACTTGTTAACACTTGATAGTGATCTCTGCTGGATCATCATTAAAACGAGAAGAAAACCCCCATCGAGTCGAAGTGTCTGAGAAATCTGATTTTACAAGCAACAGCTACCAACAACTACAACAACAACAACGACTAACCTTTGCTTCCAAAACTGAGAAACTGTTGGGAGCCACGTCGCTCTCTCTCTCTCAGGCTAGGCCAACCAAGCTCTGATCCCTGCTCTTCCCTTAGAGAGAGAGAGAGAGAGAGAGAGAGGTGAACAACGATTTCATAAACACGTACCTATTTAAAAAATCTCTGATAATGAATCCTAACCGTTTGATTTATATAATAGAAGATTCGACGGTTGAAAATTGTGCGGATTGACTAATATGTGCCAAAAGGAAGTTCAGAGATTTGGGGACTAGCATAATACAATGAGAGACGGAGCATGATGTCATGTAATGTTCGAGGTTCATCGGTTCGTGCTCAGGTGTGGAACTAAATTAAAACTACTGTTAGAGCAGGCAGGTAGGGCAGTGGTCTTTTGTTAATTCACCATCATTAATTGATAATTCTCAATTGTCTCTCTCTTCTTTTTTTATTTTTTTATTTTTTTTATTCTTTATTTTTTTATGGAAGATCATTCTCAATCATGGATTAAGGGGACGGTATCGGTACCGATCCAGATCGGATCGGATCCGATGAACGTGTGTATAGATCGATTTTGCCTTTGCTTTTTAGATACCGATATTGATTCAAATTGGGATTGGATCGGCATGTATTGGTTGATTTTATCCTTGCTTTTCTTAAAAGGTACAATTTTTTACTATTTTACCACTAAAATGATATGAATAACCAATCCGGTCAAGGAATAGAGATCGGTCTTAATCGATATCAATTCGATATAACCGATATAATACCAATGCCACGTTCTCAATTTTATTTATATTTTTTCTTTTATATTAAAGATCATTCTCAATCGTCAATTATCAATTTTCTTAACTCCAACCTTTGTGCGGGAGGAATGTAGGCTCCACAGTATGTGATCTGTCTGTACGATAACATAATGGTCTACATATTTGGTAGGGAGAGTTTGTTTCTGGTAAGTTCTTTGCAGCCTGCAGGAAGTCTATGTAGCAATGCGCAGAAAAATCAGCATCACAAAAGCCAGAAGGGCTTCCGTATGTCTTGACTGTATCGCATTTTGACTTTTCTATGTTTTTTCTTCAAGGGTAAAAGGAATGCGAGCTTGGCGGTTCTATATCCTGGTTCTGGTAGTGGCACGTAAATTGTCGGTATTGACCCATGGATATGTATCACTGATACCAATCCCTGCATTAGATCAGTAATGAAAAACAAGAGGGATGGAGTCGGCTACCTAGATCCATGCAAATAACAATATATATATATATATATATATATATAAAAGGTTCAATTAGAGAATAAAGGAAGGAGGAGGTGAAAAGATAAGAGATGAGAATTGAAAGATGAGAGTAAATGGATGAGATTAAGAGGAGAGAGATACAATCCAACAAGTCAGGAGAATCTCCGCTAAATGGGTTCGGTAACATGGATCTTATCCCTCCAATAAGTTCTATATATCCAAGGTCAAGATTATGCATGTCATTCTTTACTATTTCGCCTATGGTCAATTTAGGCTTGCCCTGACTCTTTTAATTAAAGATAGTAGGATTTAAAAGTAGAATTGTCCAATCAAGTCTGATAAGATTGATTTGTATCAATATGGATGCAATCAATACTGATACCAATATCAATACCAATTTCGATACCATGAACTAAATCCATTAGGTGACCGATCAATGTCAATTTATCGCCTAGTTCAATTTTATGGCCTTTTGAGTTCACATCGCTTAAACTTTAGCTGGTCTTCATATAGGCAGAGCCTTTAGGATGTAAAAAGGTAAATCTAGGGGGGTAAGTTTTGCCGTTGATGGCCCGAACCCACCCCTGACCTACCTTGAGCTGAAGAAAGATTTGGGCTAAGATTTCTGACACTGAGGGCAGGTTAGGGTTGAAAAACACTAACCCTGGGTTAGGGTTGAGGCCTAGGCCTAGCCTGGCCTGGCCCAACCCGATCTTGATTTTATATAACATAATTTAAGGTTGTTATCATATCTCTTAATTCAAAAAAATGAAACCAAGGTCATCAATCTTATGGTTAGTTGTCCTAAAACATCTACTATTGTGTTGTACTTCATAATTTTAATTGTGTATTAATCATTTGATTTATTAGTGTTTCTTTTTTATTTTTAATGCATATGAAACAAATGGCAGAAACAGTGTCAATCATGGTTAGCCCGACCTTTGCAAAAATCAAGACCAATTAGGCCCAACCCAGCCCAATCAGGGGTCAATTAGGATTGGTTGGATTGGCATGAGCCCGATAGAATTGAGCCTAGGTATAAGCCTGATAGGGTTGGGTTTTGGAGACATAGGATTGGGCTGGGATTTTATGAAACCCGGCCAAACCTGGCCCCATTTCACCTCTCGGTGAATACAACCATAAATTTTGGGTTGGGATCTTTTTTTCACTTCCAATGCAATTGTCAACTTTTGGGCTTTTGGTGTTGGAGGCGGTAAATATTCCAAATTGACATTTTTTAGTGGGTTTCAACTCCTTATGTTGTAGAATTTAGATTATAAGTAACCCGAAAAACTAAAGCCAAATAATCTATTTGAGACGTGCAATTAGAGGAGAGACCATCGTTGGCCAAAAAAAAAAAAAAAAAA
>NC_056558.1:24377329-24380690 GCF_013358625.1 Macadamia integrifolia
GAACGGATTAAAGCAGCTCAGTCCCGTCAAAAGAGCTATGCGGACACCGGCAGAAAAGATATTGAATTTCAGCTAGGAGAAAAGGTATTTCTCAAGATCTCTCCTACTAAAGGTTTACAAAGGTTTCACAGAAAGGGGAAGTTGAGCCCAAGATACATTGGACCATTTGAGATCTTATCCCGAGTTGGCTCAGTAGCCTACATGCTTGCTCTGCTACCTTCACTTGGGGATGTTCACAATGTATTCAATGTATCCATGCTGAAGAGATTGTGCAGAAGGCCACAATGTATTCCATGTACTACCCGTGGAACCAGAGTACCTAGAAGCTGATATGACCTATACAGAGCAGCCAGCAGAAATTTTGGACCAGAAGGTGAAAACCCTTCGCAACCGCTCCATCTCCTATGTAAAGGTGCGATGGGCTGGTCACTCACTTGAAGAAGCATCTTGGGAGGTAGAGGATGAAATGCAAGCCAAGTACCCTCATCTTTTTTATCAACCAGGTACGCAATTTTGAGGACAAAATTTTTCAGAAGGGGGGTAATGTAATACCCTACTTTTTAAACCCGATCTGATTTCGCAGTTGATCCGGTTTAACCGTGCAGGAACCGAACCAGAGGGAGTTAGAGCAGGTTCCTTATGGGCTATGTGACCTTAAACACCGGCTGGCCCGACAAGTCCGAGCCAATGCCAGAAGAGACGGGAGTGCCCAAGTCGTGTACATGCACCTACTATAAGGCCATGTACGGATAAAGCAGGTATTATAGCCGTATTTTAAGGTATATACGTATGCTACATCGTATGCCAAGAGTGGGGTTCGCGCCAGGCCCGGACTCTATCAAAATCCCAAGTTTTGGCCCTCAGGTGGGCGGACAGGTGGGTGCACCCACCCACCTGAGTGACCCATCCATGTGCACTATTCACTTATTTAGGAATTATATATATAGCATTTATGACTTTATTTTCTTTTCATCAATGACCCCGTACGTTGGTGAGAAGAGTAAAGAGGAGAGAGAAAAGAAAGGGAATAAGAAAGTAAGAGAAGGAAGAGGAAGAAAAGAGGGATTTCAGTGGCGCCGAAGCTTGATCTTCCCATTCCGGCGCCGAAAAAGTGATCTTCAACTCTAGATCTACATTTGGAGGTAAGAAAAGTCGAGTTTCTTGAACATTCACCATACCCAAGCTTAAACCCTTGATTCGAGTAGGGTTTCTTGAGATCTTGTAAATCCCCTTTGAAATGATGAATCTAAGGGTTAATAGATGATTTATGTGTTGATCTTGAAGGATTTGAAGAGGTATTGACAAGATGGAAGAAGCATTGTGGGTTTGAAATGATTTGGAGGGTTTGAAGTTGTTCTTGAGCAAAGAAGGTAAGATGGTTTCCCATTCCTTGAATCTAACATAGATCTAGGTTAGAACCATCCTATAAGACCTTGAAGGTGTGAAGAATGGACTGGGAAAAGCCCCCATTTGAATCCCCAAAGAATGGAGGAGGTTGGGAAGAAACGGTGGTTTTCCCGCCAAGACCGGTGGGTGCAACCGGTGGGCCCCTACCCGCCTGTGGGCACCCACCTGAGAGGGCAGAGGGACCTTCGAGCACAACCGGCGGGCCACCCTACCCGCTGGTCCTAGCAGGGGCCCCTGGCCCAATCGGCGGGTGGAATCGGTGGGCCCTACTGACGGGCCCCTACCCGTCGGTCCAGACCGGTGGGTAGGACCGGTGGGCCAGACAGCCCACCTGTCTGACCCACCCGTGTGGCCCCGAAGGTGATTCTTACGTCCGATTGAACCCAAATCGGACGTGAGACCTTCTTTTGACATTCTAAACATGATTTTGTCGTTGGATTTCATTAATTTTGATCCTAAAATGGTGAAGTACTAACCCCGCTCAATTATATTAGGTTCACCAAATCCTACCCGATTCGCACCGGATCTCTCCCGTACCGAACGGGAATCCTTGTACGCTACAAGTAAGTGGGGAGAGGACGTTTGGCCTTGTTTCAAGGCATTGTTTGGCATTCATTTAATTATATCTAGTCTAGTCATGCCATCATGAATATGATATGTAGATTAGTCATTCCTCACATTGTTATGCATATGTGCTATGTTTACTTTCTAAATGCCAATTGAATGAGATGTTTATATGTTGAATGTGGATATCATGATGCATGATGCATTGATAGACTAGATGCCGTAGTCGGCTTGGAAACGAGTGCATTGGTGGCCCATGGAATGGGACACGGAGGCACTATGCAATCGTACTATTGTCATATAAGAGCATGCGGTATTAGGATTTTCACCATCCCGTGCTACTACCCTTCCCAATAGGGGTTAAGGTGTTGGGTTATCATTTGGGGGGAAGCAGTGGTCGCGGTCGTCGGGTCACTGTGGCGGTTAGACATAACGCCCGGCGGGTCATGTAGGACAGCCGACAACCCCGGTGGTACATTCAAGAGGGCCAATCGTACTGCTTTTAAATTGCTAGAGTCAGCACCTTTATTTTTAGTCATTTACATTTCTGTTGAGAGCCGGTGGACGGCATTGTCTTTACTTTTCCGAGTACTCACGGTGGGCCTTCTCTGACAGCCCTATGGGCGTATCGCGGGAGGGAGTTCACTGCTCGTACCTAGAGTATATACGCACTGTGGCTGTAGTAGCACTAAAACGAAGGACTTAGTAATGTTGCTTAGGTGGATGTGATTTAAAATGAATAGCATGGCATGTAGTGCATATGATTGTGGTTTGATGTGTGGACTGTTGTGTGGTCCATCTTTCTACTTACTGAGCTAGTGAGTTCATCCCACGTGTGCACCCTTTTTTTAGATGATTTTACAGGTCATACATCTGAGGAGCATGGGGTGGGTCCCACAGTCGAGTTTTCTGAAGAGGACTGGTGGACCCCTGAGGAGTTAGAGCACGGCATTGACTGCTCGTGTGAGAGCTGTGCTGCGGGACCGCGGTTCTGAGGCCGTGCTGAGCTCCACTTCTGAGGCCGAGCTGAGCTCTTCTATGTGATGCTGAGCTGGGCTCAACCCTTGATGCCGAGCTGAGCTCTAGCCTTGTTGCCGGGCCGAGCTGTGTACTTTGATTATTTTGATGATTTCCTTTATATACTTGATATATGAATTGTACTGTTCTTGTGTAATTATCATGCCTGCGGGCCCACATGTATATAATTATTGTATCACAATTCGGGTAACAAGTATATGGGATTTATTCACAGGTAAAACTTAGTCTTCCGCTGATCTGATGAGCTTATATTAGTTGTGTGTATGCTGTGGTAGAATACAGTATCTGATGATCCTAGCAGGTTTGGGTTAACCGGTGTTAACCCGGTCACTGGCCCGGTTCTGTGAGAACG